>NC_066548.1:11872531-11927531 GCF_024679095.1 Eriocheir sinensis
CGTAGATGGCTTTGGCATTACTAACGTCATTTTTCATGTCCGAATTCTGCTCATCGTTTGTAAGTCGAATTTTCAACTGCATCTGATACCATTTTTTTTTTTTTTTTTTTTTTTTTTGCATTCGTTAGCCAAACAACCTTGACGTTACTGTCAAGCCTCTTTTCGCTAACATTGACCCTAAAAAGTAAAATTAATGATTATATATATATATATATATATATATATATATATATATATATATATATATATATATATATATATATATATATATATATATATATATATATATATGTGTGTGTGTGTGTGTGTGTGCTTAAAATATTTTTCGTCACGATCAAACACCTCCACCTTGTTTCTCTAAACAATATATATATATATATATATATATATATATATATATATATATATATATATATATATATATATATATATATAAGAGCAAAAAAAAGGAAACGATAATGAAAAAAAAGCCCGCTACTCACTGCTCCTACATAAGAGTCAAGAGGAGTGGCCGAAAGATAGGTCAGTCTCGTCAGGAGAGGTGTCCTGATACCTTCCTCTTGAAAGAGTTCAAGTCGTAGGCAGCAGGAAATACAGATGAAGGAAGACTGTTCCAGAGTTTACCAGCGTGAGGGATAAGAGTGAAAATGATGGTTAACTTGTGCGTAAGGGATTTGGACAGTAAAGGGATGCGCCTGATTAGAAAGTCGTTTGCGGCGAGGCCGCGGGAGGGGGGAGCCATGCAGTTACCAAGTTCAGAAGAACAGTCAGCGTGAAAATATTGATAGAAGATAGAAAGAGAGGCAACATGGCGGCGGAATTTAAGAGGAGAGCTGATGAGACGAAGAGCCTTAGACTCCACTCTGTCCATCAGAGCTGCGTGAGTGGAGCCCCCCCAACACGTGAGATGTATACTCCATACGAGGGCGGACAAGGCCCCTGCATATGGATAGCAACTGTGCGGGAAATAACTGGCCGAGCCGATACAGAACGCCCAATCTCGAAGAAGCTGATTTAGTGAGAGAGGAGATATGAAGTTTCCAGTTAAGATTTTGAGTTAAGGATAGACCGAGGATGTTTAGTGTTGGAGACGGTGACAGCTAAGTGTTGTTGAAGAATAGGGAATAGGTGTTTGGAAGATTGTGTCGAGTTGGTAGGTGGAGAAATTGGGTTTTTGAGGCATTGAAGGACACAAGATTCCTTTTACCCCCATCGGAAGTGATAGGTTAAGCGTTCTGCAGCCTCCAGCCTAGAGTCATGTAATTCCTGTTGAGAGGGTCTTCTGTTGAAGGAAGTTGAATAATGCAGAGTGGAGTCGTCAGCGTATGAGTGGATAGGACAGTTTGTTATGGAAAAAAGATCATTGATGCATAACAGAAAGAGAGTGGGTGATAGGACAGAGCCCTGTGGAACACCACTGTTGATAGAGTTAGGGGAAGAACAGTGACAGTCTACCACAGCAGAGATAGAACGGCCGGAAAGGAAACTGGAGATAAAGGAATAGAGAGAGGGATAGAATCCGAAAGCGGGCAATTTATTAAGCAAAGATTTGTGCCAGACTCTATCGAAGGTTTTTGATATGTCTAGCGCAACTGAGAAAGTTTCAACGAAACAGCTAAGAGAGTAAGAAGATCGCCAGTAGAACGTCTCTTGCGGAACCCATACTGACGATCAGATAGATGGTTATAAGTGGAAAGGTGCTTTTGAATCTTCCGGTTAAGGATTGATTCAAAAGCTTTAGATAGACAGGAAAATAAAGCTAGAGGACGGTAGTTTGAGGGGCACGGAAAGACTCACCAGTCATTCATGTAACTGAGACCCACACCTTTTTTTTTACTTGATATCATATTATTAATTTGATGATATTTGTCAATTTACTGCAATTAATAAAGCTGGATAGAAATTCCTCTATAAATTGGAATTTGTAGAATATTAGAAAATGTAAATGGATCATAATATCTTGCATAATATAGTAGTTGATACAGAATTCAGTGAACTAGATAAGTCTTAGATATGAACAATAGAAAGTCTCAGACAATTGCACAAACTTTCAAAATTTAATACTACAAAATTTCTGGGTCAGGACATTTCAGAGAGGCGCCTAGTCAGTTTCTCGGGAGCCCCGCATCGACCCTTCAAACGAACACCTGACAAAACATGCTAAAGACGACGAATAATAGCACAAATAACCCTTGAACAGGATCTTTTCAGGCCAGAATGAGAATACGAGCAAAACGAGTGCGCTGCTGCTCCGTCCCAGAATATTCTCTCCAATAAACCACACAGCGAATAGGAGCACACCCCACCACCCTCACCACCTCGCTCCCCGCCCCCCTCAGGACAGCCACGCAAGCCACCAGGTGAAAAGGTCTGGTACGAACGCTTTTAAAACCGGCCAGGAACTAACGACCCCGGAAAACATACCACCCGTGACCTCTTAAATCAGCGCGCCCTTTGATCGCCTCCGACGGTCAATAAAGGCGACACAACCCGCCCCTTCTAATTCATCGCCCGAGTTATTAAATGCACATTGAGTCTTGTCCTCTCCTTTCAGCGCCCGGCTGTTCCAGGAGGCGTAAATTATGCTTTTTTCTCTCTCTCTTTCGTGGCTGGACTCGAGGGTACGAAAAATAAATATGTAGAAAGAGAGGTTGAGGAAGGGAGAGATCGCGGGGGATGAGGAGAAAGAGGAGGAAGAGGAGGAGTGAGAAAGGAGGAGGGAGATGAAGGTGGAGGTGGAGGGAACGAGCATTACCCATGTCGCAGAGAAAGTTATGAATAAGACGCTTTATATTGCCTTGTGAGAAACGGGCGGCCTCGTGGGTGCTAGAACCTGCCTGGCTCGCGTGGTGCTGGACGGGTGAACTGTTGAACTGGTCCGCCGGCATTACTTCCTCCCTCCATCACTACGGGTTTGGCGGGGCTGTGGCTGGGGCGCGCGTCGTTAAATTAACCTCTCATTTGTTCATCTGTCACCGTGATGGATGCCAGTGAATGCCCCGCGAGCCGGTCTCTCCCCGCCACCAGCCTCACCTGATCCCTGCTTCCTCAATGAGCCTCCCACCTGAGTGCACGGAGCAGGGGCATGGGGTGAGGTGACGCAGGTGAGGTGTGTGTGTGTGTGTGTGTGTGTGTGTGTGTGTGTGTGTGTGTGTGTATGAACAAGCAGTGATGCATGGGGTATGTTGTGTGGTGCGTGGTATGTGGTGCAAATAAGTGGTATAGTGAGGTGTTCTTAAGTGTGATGCAGTGTGGTGTTAAGAAGCGTAGTGGGCAGGTGTCATAGTCTTGCATGTACTGTGTTCTGCAGGCGTGTGGTTAGCAAATGGTAGTGTGGTGGGGAGTCGTAAACTAACTATCGTGCTTGAAACTACAGTAAAAAAAAAAAAAAGTGTGATGTGGCGCGGTGGACAGACGTGAGAAATGCAAGAGGTATGGTGCGATGCGATATTACGGAATGATGTGTGGGGAAATGCGTTGTGACAGACATATGGTACAATGGTCTGGTGATGTGTGAAGTAGTGCTGTTGGGTATGGTGTTTTGGGGATGTGCTGGGAAAGGCATATCTAGTATGATGGGAAGTGATGTGTAGTGGAGTGAGCTTTGCCTAGTGATGACGTATGGTATGGTGTGGAACAGTAAGGTATGGTGGTTGAATCTACTGTGACAGGTGTGGGAGGAGGGGGAGCATGACAAGGTGTGGTGTGTTGCTGGTGAGGTGCTGGCCAGGTGACAGGAGGGAAAGGAAAGGTTAAGCAAGGCGAGGCGGAGCGATGCAAGACAGGGCAAGGAGAGGCGAGGCAAGGCGGTGTCAGTGTCCCCGGAACACCAATGGATAACACTTCGATCGGCAAATTAATGGAAGCCACACTGCCATAATGCACGGGGCTGGTTCAGGCTGGTGTGCATGGCAACTTGTGGGGGGATAAAGGGGGTTAAAGGGGGTAAAGATTGACGGGAAGGGGGGCTGGGTGTGCTGAACCCTCCTGCTGCGCCGTATCGAGTGGTGTTGCTTTAGAAT
Organism: Eriocheir sinensis; assembly: GCF_024679095.1. Taxonomy (NCBI): domain Eukaryota; kingdom Metazoa; phylum Arthropoda; class Malacostraca; order Decapoda; family Varunidae; genus Eriocheir; species Eriocheir sinensis. The sequence goes on from NC_066548.1 coordinate 11,876,554, forward strand.
GAGGTAAATATTGTGCTGTGTTGGGTGGGTTGTAGATTACTATTGCATTCAATAATGGCATTAGACTTTCTTATGCACAGTTCTTTTGTTGCCTGCCTCAGCACCGGGCTCCTGCGTGACATAGTTTTATACTAGCTTTTTGCTCCGTCTTGTACTTCACAGTGGAAGAGGAAAGTAAAAAAGTTTATTGAACTATTAGTACAATTTACATCGCTGTACAGCACTGCTTTTTACGACTCAAGTTAACGGTATTTCATTTTTTTTTGTGTGTGTCTGTGTGTGTGTGTGTGAGTGTGTGTGTGTATGAGCGTGTGTGTGAGCAGAAGATGGAGGGTTGGGGAGGGTTAATGGAGAAGGAGAGAAAAGAGGAGAGACGGGGGACACTGTGAGGGTGGACCTGGGTGAGGCGAAGGGCATGGAGAACTAACAATGGGGAGAGAACATGGAGGGTAAGGATTGGTGGTTCGGAGGAAGCAGGAGGAGGGAGAGGAAGGGGGCAATAGGGGCAGCTAGGGCAGTGCACGGGGCAACGTAGTGATCCGTGAGTGTGCAGAGAAGTGAACACACGCAGGTACCAACCTTATAATGTTTGAGTTACATAATGGCGAATATTCTGACAAAAAGTTTTACCAACACTCCCTGCTGGGAAGCCGTTCACAGCATTGTTTAAAGATGAATCAGAAAAGTATTTCCTTGATTTCATTTTGTGGTTTTCACAGCTCACCGCTACCCACCAATACAATATTTTCTTCACGCCCCCTGACTCCACTGATTTAACAAAACGTTCCGTTCAATCTGGCAAACACCTAGATGTTGTTTGCATTATGGATATCTATATATATATATATATATATATATATATATATATATATATATATATATATATATATATATATATATATATATATATATATATATATATATATATATATATATATATATATATATATATATATATATATATATATATATATATATATATATATATATATATATATATATATATATATATATATATATATATATATATATATATATATATATATATATATATATATATATATATATATATATATATATATATATATATATATATATATATATATATATATATATACTTTCAATTCCCATCGGCGCTGGTTGACGTACAGCCTTGCATTGTGACCAAAGGCCACTCAATTTCCCGAGGTGGTTTATCCGTGAAACTGTATCATAAAAAATACTGGTTTCATTTGGCAAGCTTTTTTTCATAATATTCGTCTCAATAGAAAGGCCAGACGTCATATACAAATGTGTGCAAATGACATGAATTGTTGCCTCAATCAGTATTATATGTTACCAACAACGACAAATTTATATTTACAAGTCTTTCAATATATTTAAATTATTAATCAATAGTAAACGCTTCTTAACGTCATTTTCTCTGGAGATGCCAGGCCAGATGTAAATCAAATATATATATATATATATATATATATATATATATATATATATATATATATATATATATATATATATATATATATATATATATGAAATTATAATTCATAAAAGTTAGAATTCGTAATATCATTATAAAATTTCCTAAAATTCTCTCTCTCTCTCTCTCTCTCTCTCTCTCTCTCTCTCTCTCTCTCTCTCTCTCTCTCTCTTCACACACACACACACACCAGATAATTAAGCACACACATGCATAAACACATACAGAGAAACGCTAAAACAATATAAAGAATCATAGCCTACTACGCTTTACCAAATTAAAGTACATACAACTAAGTTTTATTAACTGGATGCACTTAACAGTAGAAGGATATTAAAGTACGTCATGAGGAATATCAGTAATTGTGTGTATGACCAATAAGATCCGCAATGACAGCAAATAATGTTCTCTCTAACACCAAGACCCGTATTTCCGGTGTGGCGTCATCCCATCCTAATCTGCGCTGCGCGGAAACCAATGTTTACAAACACAGTGTTGATATCGTCGTTTGTCCCAGTCAAGATGGCGGCAAGACACCATGGCAGCTTTTTTGACATACAAGGGGTGTAGGTTACCTCATTCATCACATTTACTGACATACAAGGGGTGTAGGTTACCTCATTTATCACATTTACTGACATACAAGGGGTGTAGGTTACCTCATTTATCACATTTACTGACATACAAGGGGTGTAGGTTACCTCATTTATCACATTTACTGACATACAAGGGTGCAGGTTATCTCATTTATTACATTTACTGACATACAAGGGGTGTAGGTTACCTCATTTATCACATTTACTGACATACAAGGGGTGTAGGTTGTCTCATTTATCACATTTACTGACATACAAGGGGTGTAGGTTGTCTCATTTATCACATTTACTGACATACAAGGGGTGTAGGTTGTCTCATTTATCACATTTACTGACATACAAGGGGTGTAGGTTGTCTCATTTATCACATTTACTGACATACAAGGGGTGTAGGCTGTCTCATTTATCACATTTACTGACATACAAGGGGCGTAGGTTGTTTCATTTATCACATTTATTGACATACAAGGGGCGTAGGTTGTTTCATTTATCACATTTATTGACATACAAGGGGCGTAGGTTGTTTCATTTATCACATTTACTGACATATAAAGGGTGTAGGTCATCTAATTTATCACTTTAAAAAAGATAAAGAATAAACTTAGGTGGGACGTTTCATGATAGGCAGTCAACAAAAAACACGGTACCGTGTCATAGCTTATCCACCCTCTGTTTGTAAACAAAGCCCGCGCATGCGCAGATCAGGATGGGATGTCTTATTATAGCGGCTGTCTCATGACACCACACCGGCACCACATTAGGGTACATTGAATTTTTGTCAAAATTGGCAAAATTATTAATGCAATTTAGACTTTCCTATGTGTGTAATATTACTATACGTAACACTAAAACCTGTCGCATAATCCGCCTTCAGAAATGTAAGCATTAAAGAAAAGATTTTTTTTGTATTATGCTGCAGGGTAAATGTACATGGAATTCTCTAAAAAAAAATTCAAATGTTTGTTGTGACCTTGTAAACAGTGCCTTAAGAATGCACGTTTCACCTCACAAATTGGTACTTCTTCAGTGCCCCTAACACCACATATTCATAAGACTAAACACACACACACACACACACACACACACACACACACACACACACACACACTGACGCACTTGCCACGTCTTCACAGGAATATAATAAGTAACATAATCATTGGAGTGCATAAAATGTGCCGCTTAACGAACCCATTTGTCTTACGCGAGGCACTAATTAACACGAGGCGGAGGAGGGCGGCGAGGGCGGCCACCTGACTGAAATGGCCGACAATCAACCTTTCCCTTCATCCCTTTATATCTCCGCATCCCCCCCTCCCAGGCATCAACAGTCACTTCACACGTACTGCTGGGGGCCTCGGGCAGCACCAGGGGGCAGGGGACGCGCCGCGGGGGGACGGGGGTACGGATGACACACGATTACCTGGACGACGATCACACACACACAATGTAACTCACGGCGACGCGCGGCGATGGCGGAGAGGAAGGAAGGGAGAGGCGGGTCATAGGTGGCTTTAGGAGGGAAGGGGGGAGGAGAGGAGGGGAGGAGGGAATGGCATAGGAAGGAGGGGGGAGGAGAGCAAGGGAAGCTGGGAGGGAGCAGAGGAGGGAAGGGGGATGGCAGAGGAAGCGGGCAAGAAAGTAGGGGGATCTCTAGCAGGGAAGTGTCGCTGTGCTTGTCTGGAAAAGATGTCCCGCTCGTCATGACAGGTTTGCCAGTTACTTTATAATTTGTTGTTCATGTCAGTTAATATTCCTGATCATCATTACATTCTTTACATCAAGTTCAATTGTTTTCATCTTTGAGAGAGAGAGAGAGAGAGAGAGAGAGAGATACGCACTCCACCTCGTCTGATAAAAATGTACCGTAGGCTCTAGTCCTGTGTTTCCTATTAACCTAGATGGCTTGCTTTGTCATGTTTGCTGAAACTCGTCTTAGAAGGTGCTGGGAAAGTGCTTCAGTGGAATACAGTGCAATACATTAGACTCATTAGAGCATTGACAACGATTCACGAAACCCTATAGCGCATAAAATATTTAGCGAGGGACTCGGACTTGGCATCAATGCATGCTTGGGTGATTGTCTCATGGCCTCACCTCACTGGCTTATTCTAAACTTGTTCTAGCGTGCATTTGTGTCTCATTGTTATCCCATCAGTCAGGGATACCAAAAGTAGAGTAGGGTTTGCAGCTAGCCTACAGACAGTTTAAATAGCTCTCTCTCCATTAGCACCGATCTTATCTAAACGTAGTTATTCTTTTAATTGCTGTTCCTTAATGCCATTAGTTACCTACAAATAGTGGAACATCTGTGTTATGATAGCACACTGACAGTACAGAATGTATTTGCCGTAATTAAGCGAGTGTTTACATTATGATTACATAGCATTACTGCAAACTACGACTTAGTCAGGACTGAAAACAATAAGAAATATTACAACATTAGTTACTGAAGGACATAGTAGTAGTACTAGTAGTAGTAGTAGTAGTAATAGTAGTAGTAATAGAAGTAGTAGTTGAAGTAGTGGTAGAAGTAGTATAAAAAAAGTAGAGGTAGTAGTAGTAACGGTAGTAGTAGTAGTAGTAGCAGTAATAGAAGTAGTAGTAGAAGTAGTGGTAGAAGTAGTAGTAGCAGTAGGGGTAGTAGTAGTAGCAGTAGTAGTAGTAGTAGTAGTAGTAGTAGTAGTAGTAGTAGTAGTAGTAGTAGCAGTAGGGGTAGCAGTAGTAGTAGTAGCAGTAGTAGTAGTAGTAGCAGTAGTAGTAGTAGTAGTAGTAGTGGGGAAAAAATACAGCATTCATAGGACTTCCAGACATCAAACTTCCCGCTTCAATCACTGGATGTGTCCATTTCGTTCACTTAGCTTTGTTAGGAATGTCGTTCAGGTTTATGTCTAATAGCTTAATAAACACATTTATCATTAAAGATGTCGATATTTTTGTTCAATATAGCCCGATATTGTTAAAAGTGACAAGGGTTATAATTGAAATACAAAGTCAATTTGATGCAAGTTGAAAGAAGTTGAGAAGAGTCCAACGAACGCGCGAGGACATCGCATTGCAGTGATGCCAAGTCCGAATAATTACCCGAGCTGATTTATCTGCGCGTGGTTTCCGTGACCCTGACTGTTTTTTAATAGAAGACTATAGTCCATCGACTCTTAACTTGAGCCCTGTGCCTCGTGAAGAGGAAACCTCCATTGCTTACAAATCCAACGATGACCTGCGCATGGCGATCTCTCTCACTGTTAGCCTGTACGTTATCTATTTATGGAACATATATACACTCATAAAAAGACTGCATGGTGTTATGAATGGCTTGGGAATAGAGGGAAAGACAACGAATGAGTCACGCTCAAGGGCTCAAGTTAAAATCGATAGACTATGAACATCTGGGCCCGTATTTTGCATAGTGCTTATGGTCGACCCATGCGGAGACGGTAGCCGAAAGGTCAGCGTGCGGGAGTGGTGAGCCTAGGCCGGGAGTGAACCAGAGGACCTAAGTTCGAGTTACATCGATGCACGCTGACAATCTTAAACCATCGCTGAGTAGCGGAAAATTATCCACATTTTTTTTTTTTTTTTTTTTTTTTTTTACGTTGTTGCCTATTGCGCCGGTAGGCATCTTCCGGTGGGGCCTGATGATGGTCGGTTTCCCGGCTTTCCAGGTGGGGCCTGATGGTCGGCCCAGCCGTTCTGGCGCAGGCGAGTGTTTATAGTGGCGCCATCTTGCATACCACCCAGATCTTCAATAAACCCTTGCTTCAACAAGCTGAGCCAAGAGCAGCAGGGGGGTAACATGGGCCAAGCTAGAGTCATACATCACGGCAGCCACTATAAACAAAATTCGCCGACGCGGCTGGGGTCGTCCAAGAGACCCCTAAAGAAAGCGTACTGGCGCTATAGACAGCACAAAAAAAAAAAAAAAAAATAAACACAACTTGCACATAAAATGTTCTAACATTGTTTCTCATTGGTTTTGCATACCTGTTACATGCTAGATCACTTATTTATAGAGAATTAACTATATGTTGGGAGGTATTGGCGGAGTGGCAATCGTGCAGGCGCATGGGCCTAGCAAGATGGCGCCACTAAAAAGACCTTGCCTGCGCCAACAACGGCCTTAGGCGGACCAGTAGACCCCATCAAGAAAACCTACAGTTGCATCCATATAACATCTATTTATGTATATATTTGCTTTAATCTACTTTAGCAAATTTAGTATATATAACCAAATTCTATGAAGCGCTAAGCAAACTAACCCTGACTCATCGTGTGCTGGTCAGCCTACATGTGAATACAGAGAGAGGTGCTGAAGTCGGAAGAGATCAGAAAATACTGCACTGGAGCTTGATTTAGTTTTCATATGTCTAAAATAGCGGGCAAATAAAATTAGATCACATTTTACAGTGTTATATATCTATACACTAAATAAACGTGTATCTCTTGTCTTTACTTCAACAATATTTTCTTGAAAGATGTAACGCAGACTGAACGTATAAACGTTATAACGATACTCTTAAATCAAATAAATTATATATATATATATATATATATATATATATATATATATATATATATATATATATATATATATATATATATATATATATATATATATATATATATATATATATATATATATATATATATATATATATATATATATATATATATATATATATATATATATATATATATATATATATATATATATATATATATATATATATATATATATATATATATATATATATAGGGTGTGTGTGTGTGTGTGTGTGTGTGTGTGTGTGTGTGTGTGTGTGTGTGTGTGTAGAGTCGTTCAAATACTACAGTTCAAGATTCAGGGGCACAGGTAGCTTACAGGTAGTGTACGTCACACCCTCATGACAACAGCCAACATAACACAGCCGCGCGCTGCTCATCCTGGAAGCCTCGTCAGAGCACACCGCCGCCGGCAACACAGCAGGGCCAGAACAACACCTGGGCTGTATATTTTAGTGACATGATGAGTCACTCAAAGAGGGTTGGGGTAAAATAAATGCTCGGCTTCTGGAATGCATTCAGCAATAACTCTCTGCCTTATCACAAAACGCCCCATGACCTTTCCCTGCACTCCCCTTCATCTTGCGAGGAATGCCCTCTCATGTTAGTTATTAATACCTTTTGCTTTTATTTTTGTTCCTAATTCTGCCATCCCAGCAGGGGTGAAGGAAAACGAGTGATTATTCAGCCAGATAACTGACGGAACACAGCCCCAGGTGGCTACACAGGGGCCTCGACCCCCTCCCCTTCACCCCGCCAAGCCGGCACGCGAGGCGGAGTCATTGTGGAACATTCTGGGAGCAACTGTCTGCAAAAAAGCCATTATGTCTTCATTAAATCATTCCGTATATGAAGAGGCATTGTTACATATATAAATACTCCCATTACACGGGTAATAAATTCAAATGCACCCTTATAAATTATATATAAAAAATATGTTCGAATTTATGACAAGACCAATAATACTGAGACAAAAGAGTGATTGGTAAACATGTTTCAATACATGTTGTTAAATGTTCGGTATCGGTGTTTAGTATCAGGCATAATATCAAAATAAGGAAGATATATCAACATAAAGATGACTCGGCGTGTTTTGTGTACCAAGTGCCGTCAGTAAAGTGAAGGCTAACGCAGCCGCGCAACGAATACCAAGCAGTGTTCCCGCTACGAGTCAACTGTCGTGTTGGCCGTCGATAGCGTGGGGTTCAGGACGAATAAAGTGAGTCTGTTGTAAGAAGCATTGCCTAAGCGTACGTGTGTGCGTGTGTGTGTGTGTGTGTGTGTGTGTGTGTGTGTGTGTGCGTGTGATTAATATCATGACTCCATCCACTGGCCAGGACTAAGACTTCTCCATTGCACATTTACTTCTCCTTCCTGTACTTACAACATTCATCTTTCTCCGTAATTCTTCATCCGTCCTTCTCTCTTTTATCATCCAAATTTTCGTCGACTAATATCACTATCACCCCCACTGACCACGCACGAGACCTCCCAGAGTAAGCTTACCTCTCCTACGACACTCATCTCTACCCTTCCTCTTCATTCGCTCTTTCTTATCTTCTTCATTTTCGTCAATCAATATCATAACCACACGCATGAAACCTCTCCATAGCAAACTCACCTCTCTTACAACACTCATCCTTCTCCCTTACCCTTCGAAACTTCTTATCTTCCTCATTTTCGTCAATTAATATCACAACCACACCCGCTCGCCACGCATAAGACCTCTACTCATCCGCGGCCAGGTCTCCGTGTTGACGTGGGAGCCTCGTCCAAACAGTCAGCTCTTGCCTCACCAGCTGTAAGTCAGACGTGTAAGAGATGCTACAACGGTGCCTCTCACATCACAACCTTGCTCCTCCGACCGCTACTGCTCCCTGGTCACGGCTCCTTCTCCCCCTCTTACCCCCCTCGACCCCTAACCCCCGTCTTGCAGGATCGGCCACTTGAGTCTCATCTTGTTCCCGACTTGCCACTGACTGAGAAGCGCTTATGAGGTTGCAGTGGTGGTGGTGTTAGTGGTGGTGGTGGTGAGGGTCAGGGTGGTGTTTGGGTTATACAAGTTGAGGGGACTTTATGAACTATTAGGTGTGTGTGTGTGTGTGTGTGTGTGTGTGTGTGTGTGTGTGTGTGTTATTGGTTTTCGTCACACGTTGAAGGTTAATTAAAGAAACCTGCGGCGTTGTGAAAATGTTAGTGTAAGGCGCGAAATTTTAGATGATGAAGAGGTGGAGGAGAAGGAATAAAATGATGAGGAGGAAAAATAAGAAGAAGAAGAAGAAGAAAGTAGTAGAAAATAACAAGAACAAGGAAAATCAAAAAAAAAAATCAAACGGAGATCAGTTATAAAAGAAGCAAAACAAGAACAAGCATAAGAACAAGAAAAAACTGCAGCAGAGAAAAAATCTAACAATTCAGAACAAAAAAAAAATACACTACAAAAAATGGAAAATAACACAAGTAACATTAATACGGATCATACTGACAACAAAAGCGGAGGCATACGTGCTGACAACGCTGATGAGGATGATGGGGATGATAAACCTGATGATGCTGATGATGACGGTGGTGATGGTGGCGCTAATGACAATTGTGAGTGTGAGGCTGACAATGACTCGCTTAGGCCTATTTATGCGCCCCGTCATCACGCCATTAAAGGCCATAAACCCCAGCGCGTAGGAAGAGGAAAGACGCCGTTGAATAGGCCTATATAAGTCGCGGCGGTGATGTGTTTATGAGTTTCTGTGAATAGGACAATCTTTCTCTGAGGACGTGATAACTCTCTCTCTCTCTCTCTCTCTCTCTCTCTCTCTCTCTCTCTCTCTCTCTCTCTCTGCCTCATCATCTTCCTCTCCATCTTTTTCACTATAGCGTAATAACCGCTCTTCACATTTATTTCAATTGCCTCTTCCAGCTCTCCTTCCTGTCCCTTCCCTGCCACGCTGCCTCCTCAAAAGTCCCTTCCATTATCTTGCCCCGCCTTGCCTAACCTACACTCGTGTCTCGGTTTCCCCGGCTGCATAACGCTATACTCCTTTCACATTAAGGGTAATGGACTCGGACAGGCCCCCGGTAATAACAAATCGACCGACACCCTCCCTCCTGCCTACCTTCCTTGTGTATACTCGGATTCACGTAAATACACACCAGTCCGGACCCGCGCCTCTACAAACAAATGTGTGTACTTAAGACGAAGACCCACGCTCCGTCGGTCTACATAGGCGTGTATCGACGTAACCATTCGTCTTCGCTGTAGCCTATGTGTTTTTGTGTTATTATCATCGCCCTCACCATCACCACCACCCACCATCACCGCAACGACCACCACACCCTCCATAGAGAGAGTCACCTGGTGTACGGCGATGATAATGTACCTAATCAATTACCTGTACCTGAGGGAGAACGAAGAGGGGACGGAATGAAAGGGAGAAGGGTTAGGGAAGGGAAGAAAGGGGAGAGCGGTTGGGGACGAGGAAGGGGAGGGAGGGCAGAAGGTTAGGGTTCGGGAAGGGAAAAGAGGTGAAGGGAAGGGGAAGGACTGAGGACGAAGAGGGGACACGAGAGAAAGAGAAAAGGTAAAGGAAGGGTAGAAAAGGGAGAATGGTTCAGTATGAGGAAGGGCTCGGAAAGGGGAGGGAGGGGAATAGAGAACGTTGGGGACAAGGAAGAGAGGGAGAGGGGAAGAAGAGAGAAGATGATTAAGGATGAGGAAAAGAGGGGAAGGAGATGGCTTCGTCAAGGACAGGGAAGGTTAGAGAAGGCGAGTGGGGTACAGAGAAGGCAAGAGTTGGAGAAGACAAGGAAAGGGAAGAAAGGGGAGTAGGTAGGAGAAAGTCAAGATCCGGGAAAGGAAAGGGAAGAGAAGAGAAGGATGGAAGGAGGAGAAAGGTTGAAGGCGAGTGAGGTAGAGATGAAGCAAACGTGCGGAAAATTAAGGGAAGCAAAAGGAGTAGGGTTAGAGGGGATTAGGTAGGAGAAACTTACAGCCTAGAAAAAGGAAGGGAAGAAAAGGGAAGGGATGGATAGAAAGGATGAAGGGTTGGAAGCGAGTGAGGAAGGGGAAAACAAGAGCGCAGGGAAAGGAAAGGAAGGAAAGGGAGAAGGGTTACAGGGGAGCAGGTAGGAGAAAGTTAAAAAATGTCAAATGGAAGGAAAGGATAAGGAATGGAAGGATGGAAAGGGAGACGGGTGGAAGGCAGGTTGGGAAAGGAGAAAACAAGTGCTGTGGGAGAGAAGGGAAGGAAGGGAAGAGGAGCTGAGGACGATGAGGCAAGGGAATGGCAGGAAAGGGAAGGAAACGGGAGATGGGGAAGGGGACGAGGGTGAGGGTAACGTAGCTTAGTAGGTCTTGTACTTTATGAGACCCCGACATGAACGGTGAGGAAATGAGGTCAGCGCCCGAGTGTGTGTGTGTGTGTGTGTGTGTGTGTGTGTGTGTGTGTGTGTGTGTGTGTGTGTGTGTGTGTGTGTGTGTGTGTGTGTGTGTGTTGGCTCTCATCCTTTATTCAATCGATCTCTTATATACCAGAGCAATCCCCGCTGATTACATAAACACACACACACACACACACACACACACACACACACACACACACACCATAACACACCCAAACACACAAAAACAACTCCTAAGTCCACACACAAACAAGCGAACAACTACAGCATACACACACACACACACACACACACACACACACACACACACACACACACAATCACACCATAACACACCCAGACACACCAAAAAACAACCTTCACTCCCACACAAACAATCAAACAACCGCAGCACACATACAAACACACAAACACACAAACAAAACACAAAACCTTCCCATCAGACGGCCGGCGTAAATCACTCCAAGAAACAGCGAGTCTTACGTATCCCGGCATTTAAACATAATTACGCGGAGACTCCACCCATAGCACACAACCACAACCACCGTCACCACCACCACTACCACCGCTACTACCGCCACCACGGACTCGTTAATAAGACCGGTCAGGTAAAAAAAAAAATAGGAAGAGAAAAGTAGCAGTAGCATCAGGAACAGCAGCAGCAGTAGTAGTAGTAGTAGTAGTAGTAGTAGTAGTAGTAGTAGTAGTAGTAGTAGTAGTAGTAGTAATAGTAGTAGTAGTAGTAGCCAGCATGCTCGGGGAGGTAAGCCAAGACGTCACTACCGAGCCGGCACTGCTTCCCCTGGACGGCGAACACCTTCGGTACAGGACAGCCAATACCTCACAGGAGGCACGGGTTGATGTAAGTGCCCGCGGATTTTGGGTGCGCGGACAGCGGGCGTTCATGGACATCCGCATATTCGACCCGATGGCTGCCTGTCACCGTGAGCTGCCCCTGCAAGCCGCCCACCACAGGAACGAGCAGGAGAAGACAAGGGCATACGGTGAAAGAATCCAACATGTGGATCAGGGCAGCTTCACCCCCCTCGTCTTCACCACATCCGGCGGGATGGGTCCCAGGGCCCAATGCTTCTACGCACGCCTCACGGAACTAATCTCAGAAAAGAAGCATCAGCCAAGGAGCCACGTTGTCGCCTGGATGAGGTGTCGCCTCTCGTTCTCCCTGCTCAGGTCGGCCATCCTATGTCTCAGAGGCACCAGACACTCTTGCCCAAAAGCCACCAACATCTCCAATATGGACCATGAAGCCACAGTGGTGGAGAGTGACATTAGGGTGGGTCGGGAGTGACTTGAGTAGGGAAGGAAAGGGGGATCTGGACGTAATAGATGATAGGTGATTTAGTGCTAGGCAGAATTAGTGATATGGTTGGATGCCACAGTCATTAGCGAACAGAGTTGGGGCTAATGACCTCCAAGCTATGGAGCCCTCCATGATTATGTGTCGGGAAAATAAACATGGGTGGAGGTATCATTTATGTAGTAGTAGTAGTAGTAGTAGAAGGAGGAGGAGGAGGACGAGGACGAGGACGAGGAGGGGGAAGAGAGAGAAGCTGAAGAACAAGAACAAGAACAATAAGAACAAAAAACAAGAACAAGAACAAGAAGACGAGGTAGAGGAACAAGAAAGAGAAGAATAAAGAGAACAAGTACAAGACGAAGAACAACAAAATACAGAACAAGAACAAAAATACGAACTAGAGAAATAAGAAAGAGAAAACAAGAAGAACAGGATCAAAATCACGAACAAGAACAAGAACAAAACGTAAAGCAAAAGGTGGAATAGAAAAAAAAAAACATAATATAGCGCAGCAGCACAACCAACAGCAGAAGCACTAGCAGGAAGAGGAGAAACAAGCGAAGACAGAACAAAGGAAGGAATTACAAGCAAAGGATAAGAAGGAGGAGGAGGAGGAGGAGGAGGAGGAGGAGGAGGAGGAGGAAGAAGAGACAGAGCGAGTCGGCCACATATAGGGGGATTACCCGGCGCCATTCACCTACTCGCTCGGATGCGGATACGAGAGACCACAAAGAGCGTGCGGTTTCTACTCCTCCTTCCGCGTAGTTGGAGGCGGCGACCGACCTTGGCTTTCCGGCGCAGCGCTCCCACCGTGGCTCTAATTAAGGAGATGAAGGTTAGCGCGCGTCCTTCCCGGCGGAGTGAGTGTGATGTGGTTACGTGTGTGTGTGGGAGGGGTGGGAAAGAGGGGGGGAAAGGGGGTGTTGAGTGTATGTGTCTGGGGGAGAGCTGTGTGTGTGTGTGTGTGTGTGTGTGTGTGTGTGTGTGTGTGTGTCTGTGTGTGTTTAATGCATGTACCAACCTCTTTAATATAGCTATTGCAGTCGTCATCGCAATTATCTTCATTAAAATGATCGTTATAATTTTAGGTGATTTGAATTTCTTTTACTTTTCCTCCTCCTCTACATTACTTTTTTCTTCTTCTTCATCATCTATATCTGTTTCTTCTTCTTCTTATTTTTCCTCTTCTTCTTCTTCTTCTTCTTCTTCTTCTTCTTCTTCTTCTTCTTCTTCTTCTTCAGTTATTATTATTATTATTTCTTATCATTATTATTATTATTATCATCATCATCATCATTATTATTAGCACCGTGTCCTTTTTGTCTTAGAGATGGTAGTGGGTAGTGTTGATTGAAATACTGTGGTGGTGGTGATGGAGGTTGTGGTGGTGGTGGTGATTGTGGTGGTAATGTATATAATCATTGTGAAAATGGTGATGACTGTGATAATAACAAAATTGGTCATGGTGGTGACGATTATGATGATGATTATGATGATAACGGTGATGCTGGTAGCGACAGTAGTGGTTTCTTAGACTGTTAAGTAATTTTGGGAGATATGTGGAGGTGGTATATACTATATAGTAGTAGTAGTAGTAGTAGTAGTAGTAGTAGTAGTAGTAGTAGTAGTTGTTGTTGTTGTTGTTGTTGTTGTAGTAGTAGTAGTAGTTGTAGTAATAGTAAAAGTAATGGTAGGAGCAGCAGCAGCAGTAGTAGAAGTAGTAGTAGTAGTAGTAGTAGTAAAATTAATGGTAGCAGCAGTAGCAGCAGCAGTAGTAGTAGTAGTAGTAGTAGTAGTAGTAGTGGTGGTAATAGTAGTAATAGTAGTTTTGTAAGAGGTGGTGACGTCGTTGTTGTCATTTTTGTTGTTGTTGTTGTTGTTGTTCCTTTTTTTATGTTGTAGTGGCACTAGTAGTGATAATGATAATAGCACATAATGATGATGATGATAATGATGATGATAATAATAATAATAATAATAATAATAATAATAATAATAATAATAATAATAATAATAATAATAATAATAATAATAATAATAATAATAATAATAATAATAATAATAATAATAATAATAATAACAACAACAACAACAACAACAACAATAACAACACTCAATTTGACACTAAAAACAAACAAAAGTCGAGGTTTGGCTTCATGGTGCACGTTATCTAAAACTAAGTAGATTTAAATAAACTGACTTTTATATACGTGATTGACACACACACACACACACACACACACACACACACACACACACACAATCACGGTATACACAAAAGATCATATACCTTCGCTGCCCCCATTTGCTTATCTGCTTATTCATATTAGCTTCTTTACTTACTTCCCTGGACGAGCTGGAGCCTTTTAGAGCCGCTGACGCCTGACACCCGAAGAGCGAAGATCGTAGACAGTTTAATCAAGTTTATGTTCCTCCGTCATGTCAGTCGCCCATAAGCCAGCGCGGGCACTGTCATTACCTAGAGAGAAGAATTACACTTTTCAGCATTATCTTCCCCATCAAAAAATCACTGGGTAGGAATTTCACGTGCCAGGAGTCAGTTCAGCATTACGAGTGTGTGTGTGTGTGTGTGTGTGTGTGTGTGTGTGTGTGTGTGTTTATATTATATTTTGCTCTCGACTATTTATTCCGACTTTTCGCTCAGCCTCGTGAATGGAGATCCGAGGTTCGCGGAAGGCAAGGTGTATTTTTCTGTCCATCCGTGTTATTACGAAATTAAAAACAAATCACACGTAACAGTTTTCGGGGAAAGTTGACTGATTTCATGTCGCTGCGAAATTGCCTTCCTGAGCGCGGTTAATTCGTCTCCTGCTGAGTCCCTCCAGTTTATTGTTATTATTTTCTCTCTGTCGTCTGTCCCGCGTGAGGGCAGATGGCTTTCGCCTGAATTCAGTTCTTGTTAGGCTTTCATTTTTCGTGACACGTCAACGCCGGCACGCATCTCCAGTCTCCCCCTCTTCTTCTAGCCTTGCCCCTTCTTTCCTTGTGCCTCTCCCTTTCTATTTTTTTTTTAATTCATTTCACTTCCTGTTTCGATTTTCTGTCTTTCCTTCCTATTACTTGTCTTCTTGTATCTTCCTCTCTTTCCCTTTCTTTTTCATTTACTCTCTTCCTTCTCTGCCTTTCCCTTCCTGTTTCCCTTAACCTTCCTCATTCCTTCCCTTTTTTTTCTCTCCCTGTCTCTTCTTTCTTTTCTCTCCACTTTGTCTCTTTTCCTTTTTCCCCTCACTTCCTGTTTCTCTCTTCCTTTCTTCTGACTCCTCCTTCCTTCTCTTCTTTTCCTTTCCCGTTTTCTCTCTCTGCTTTCCACTTTGTTATTTTTCTCCCTTCCCTCACTTCCTATCTCTCTGTTCGTTTCTCCTTGTTCCTCCTTCGCTTCCCCGTTTTCCCTCTACCAGGAAGGGATGAGCGACGTTCCCCCAAAATTTACAGGTAAGATAATCCCCTGCAACGGTGACCTGCTTCGACTATGGACTACAAACAATCGTCTTTTTTGTCGCGCGTCGTCCCGTCGTTCAGGAGGGGGAAGAACTGGCCAGCTTTCGGACACTCATAATTACACGCTACCCGTTCTGGCTACCTGTTGCCTGTCACGGTACATTGCCTTTTCTTGTTACTGGGTTCTTGTGACCGTGTCTGTTCAGCGCCTTAGGTATGCGTTCTCGTAAGCCATTGCTCATTGTGGTCGCCTGCTACATGTCATCTTATAGTCCGATGAATCTGCCCGTTCCGCGTAAGGTTTAACTGATTGTGTTGCGTCATCATTAATTGTTGTATATCGCGTTCTAGTTACCGGCGACCGTCCATCTCCTGCGTCCTCCTCCTCCTCCTGGACCCTGGTGTCTATAAGTGTAAATATATTAATGCCAATAAACATGAAGCTCGTCGCCCCTCCTCAACATAAAGAATTATTATGCTCTGCTTTTGTGGTATTTTATTAGCGGATAAATAGACGAAGAGTAATGACGGTGTAAAGACAGGATGCTATTGCCTTCAACACCACCACCATCACCACCTTCCTCATCGCCCATGAGTCAACAGACAACCTCCCCACGCCAGTCACTCCTACTTGACCCCCTCTCTCTCCCCGCCTTCCGTCACTCACGCCAGCCCTGTCACCCCACTCAAGGCTGACGCATGGCTCTTACTTCCTCTCAAGACTGACCCTTCGTTTTCTCCCATGACCGTTTCCTCTCCTGACTCTAAAGGTGACTCGTCTCGTCTGCCAACCCGTCAGCACCACGGACATGCCCACCCTCCATGTCCCTGCCGGTGGCTCAGCACGTCCACACTTCTCCCTCAACACTTCCACGCCTCATCCCGCCATGTATTGTCACCGCATCTTCAGCCCCACACCCAGCGACGCTGCGTCAATCCTCTGGAGAAACCACAGCCCTCCCCTTCAACGAGAAAGCTTCCTACAGAGCGGCAAAAACCTTCTTTTCACCCACGGTCCACGGAAGAACCAACAGAGGCTCAGGGGGCTTTGATAGGAAGGGCACAATATTCTTTCCGAGCCGGCAATTTCAGTGAATAAACACTCGTGCGGCGTGGCGGCCCCTTCATCCCCACGCGCCGGTCACACGAGAATCGAGCCATTTGTCGCGTGTTTGCGGGGAGTGTTTGCGGAGTGGAGGGCACGAGGGCGGCCACACGCCATCACGCCTCTGGTCACACGTCTGGTATTTATTTACAAGCGTGACCGTTTCCTCTCCCTGACATCCTCTTTCCGCTTTCCTTCGTCTTTCCCACGTTTATGATTTTCTCCGTCAAAGCCTCGCAGATTCACTCTTTAGTTTAATGGGCTTTTATTTTAAGATTTGTGATGTTTCGTGAGCGTTACCTATTTTTTTTTTCATCCCGTTGCACGCTTTCAAATTCACTCTACACAATCGTTAAAGAATCTGTCTTGTTTCTCATTCTTAATCGTAAACATAACACATTTAGAGATGTCTGGGGCCAAACAAGACACAATAACCAGAGGAAGGGGAATGGAAATCAATATACACACACACACAACAATACACCTCCCCCACCAGCACCAACAGCACCAACACCAACACAAACACCAACGAAACCAACACCATCCCCCAGCATCACCGACAACAACAACAAGTACATCCACATTATGACCAAATACGTCTTGGACCATCATAATAATCATCACAATTTCATCATTAGGAGGTCAAAATACACAATAATTAAGTCAGGCTGGATGGACGTGTTCCCGGCGAGTCACCTGCAGCTACGCGTCCCCTTCAGGTGATTAGGGGCGTCCCAGGTGAAAAGAGGCAGCTCCCTAATTCCAGGTGAGTGAGGACGGAATATTAATGTTTGGGATGTTATCTATGTTGATGGTCCCTCTATGCAGGTTACCTTGAGAGAGAGAGAGAGAGAGAGAGAGAGAGAGAGAGAGAGAGAGAGAGAGAGAGAGAGAGAGAGAGAGAGAGAGAGAGAGAGAGAGAGAGAGAGAGAGAGAGAGAGAGAGAGAGAGAGAGAGAGAGAGAGAGAGAGAGAGAGAGAGAGAGAGAGAGAGAGAGAGAGAGAGAGAAAGAAAGGAAGAGAAAGAAAGAGAAAAAAAGAAAGAGAAAGGAAAGAAAGAAAGAAAGAGACAGATAGACAGACAGACAGATAGACAGACAGACAGGCATACATAGCCCCCCCCCCAAAAAAAAAAAAGGCAAACAAACACGGACACGGACAGCAGGCAGGAAAGTAGAGAAATAAACAAACGGATCAAGGAAAAGACAGCAACACCAAAAGATAGAAACGTATATTCAACTTCACTTTTGAGGCGTATTTTCCTTTTCCACTTGACCCGCCCCGCTTAACCCTCCTTCACATAATCCGTTCTCCTTTCTTTCTTCGTTGTCTTTCCGTTCTCTTTTACTCCATTGTTAACTCCCCCACCCTTTCCCCCTCCTCCCCTGCGTCCCTCACACCACCACTGATAATATAATAGAATAGTGTCTCGTCTGCTTCATATTTTCCGTCATTGCCTTCATTCCTGCCTAAAGAGTCATGGTTCTGGTTCGTGATCCAGCCGTGTGTATTCCCGGTGCCCACGCACTAACTCACTGCTCTCGGCACTAACTTACTGCTCCCGTGCCTGTAATTACTCGCGTCTGCATAACCAGGTAACTATTTATGCACCGTAACTTATTTTCAACATTGTGCATGTGTGTGTGTGTGTGTGTGTGTGTGTGTGTGTGTGTGTGTGTGTGTGTGTGTGTGTGTGTGTGTGTGTGATCAGGAAATGATTGCTAGGCTGTGGGAACGGCTCTGGGAACTTTCCGCCATGACTAACGAGCATTCATATGTTTTTCAGAGTTAAATATCTAAGGAATGAACAATATCGTGGTTTATCTCCCTGTCAAGCCATAAACCGAGGCAACTACCGCCACCCCACGTCTCCCACTCTCGGAACTATCAGCACGTCAGCTTCTGCTGGCTGACACGGAACTATTAGTCACAGGCCGCGGGAAACCGAGCTCGCCGAGCCCCAGGAGACTCAACGACACGGAAACCACAAGCCTAAGAGCGATGTTTCTCGAAGAGAATCGTTGACATTTTCCCTCAATGGTGTCATGATCTGAATGGCTGCGTCCTGTGTGTCCGAACGACCAGTGTACAGAGCAGGAGGAAAAGCTGTATCATGCGGAGAGGAAGACTTGAGGCCCAACAAAGGTCAAAAAATAGTATGAACATCGCACGGGCGGACGGAAAACGATATATTTAGTTATAACGCAACAACCGCATGAGCCACGCCTCACTGCGCCGCACAGGAACACTAAAGAGGACAATAAATCACAATGTCGATATTGCTATGATACCACTTCTGTTAGTGTCATTATTGTTTTTGCAGCAGTTAATGTGTTTCTTTTTTATGATAATGATGATGACGATGATGTTGCCTCTGTATGACCATCATAGTATTAATAAACTTTTATCTTACGGTTCCCGAGGTGGGGCTCAACGTGAGGAGCGATACAGGGCCCGGTGCTCCTTCCCGTGGCCTCTCCCATCCGAGGCTGGCCCAAGGACAGGTGTCCCCCCCTCACCTCACCCACACCTTCACACGTCGGGGCTCCGGCTTTTGGAAGGTATTATCCCACCTTTTTTGTTTTACTTATACATTTTTTTTCGTAACATATATATATGTGTGTATATATATATATATATATATATATATATACATATATATATATATATATATATATATATATATATATATATATATATATATATATATATATATATATATATATATATATATATATATATATATATATATATATATATATATATATATATATATATATATATATATATATATATATATATATATATATATATATATATATATATATATATATATATATATATATATATATATATATATATATATATATATATATATATATATATATATATATATATATATATATATATCCTGGAAGCAGTAATCATTTCACGGGAAATCGGAAAAGTACATCCTCAGGTCGTCCCACCGAGCTGAAGCAAAATGCAAGAAGCATCGCCTCTTCGGTGGGTCCAGAGGGTGTACAGGAGCGATAGGACAGAATACAGATATAAGGTTGTGATCGGAGGAGCCCAACGGAGAGAACAGTTGGACAGAGTAAGCAGAAGGGTTAGAGGTAAGGAAGAGGTCTAATATGTTGGGCCGGTCTCCAAGACGGTCGGGAATACGTGAAGGGTGCTGAACCAACTGCTCTAGGTCATTGAGGAGAGCAAAGTTGTAGGCTTGTTCACCAGGCTGGTCAGTGAAAGAGGATGAAAGCCAAAGCTGGTGGTGAACATTGAAATCTCCGAGGATGAAGATTTCAGCGAAGGGAGAGTGGGTCAAGATGTGCTCCACTTTAAAGTTCAGGTAGTCAAAGAATTTTACATAGTTAGTAGAATTAGGTGAAAGATAAACAGCACAGATGTATTTAGTAATAGAATGACAATGAAGTCTTAGCTAGATGGTGGAAAATTCAGAAGAGTCAAGGTCGTGGGCACGAGAGCAAGTGATGTCGTTGCGTACGTAGACGTAACATCCAGCTTTGGATTGAAATTGAGGATAGAGATAGTAGGAGGAAACAGAGTAGAGATTGCTGTCAGTAGCCTCAGAAACCTGTGTTTCGGTGAGGAAGAGAAGGTGAGGTTTAGAGGAGGAGAGATGGTGTTCCACAGAATGAAACTTAGAACGAAGACTGGGAGTGTTGCAGAAATTGATACGAAAAAGGTTTGAGGAGTTATCAGGACACCTCTCAGGTCGGCAGCCAGAAGGGGAGTCCTCTCTGGGGGAATTTGTGGTCCCCCCCCCCAGGCGGGGACTCCGAGGCACTGTTGTTGAACGCCATTTTGAATTTTGAATTTTGGGAAAAGGTGTGAGTGTTGTGTGAATGTAGTGTGGTGTGGATAGAGAGAGGATCTGTCTTTAGAGAGCATGCTGAACTACTCTCTGGTGTTGATGAGACAATAGGGATACGATTAATGAGGTAATGGGAAGGGTCTATGGAGGGCTGGCACCTCCTCACTTCCCATATATACCTCACTGGAGTGCTTGCGCCCGTTCGGTAGGTGTCTTCCTACCTACTCCAATAATATATATATATATATATATATATATATATATATATATATATATATATATATATATATATATATATATATATATATATATATATATATATATATATATATATATATATATATATATATATATATATATATATATATATATATATATACACACACACACACACACACACACACACACACACGGCCCGGTAGCTCAGTGGTTCGAGCGTCTGCCTCAAAACCAGAAGGACCGAGGTTCGATTCCCTGACCGGGTGAAGATAAGTTGGGTTTATCTTCTTTCACGTGTCGCCCCTGTTCACCTAGCAGTGAGTAGGTACGCGACGTAAGGCGAGGAGTTGTAACCACGTTGTCGCGGTGTGCTGTGTGTGAGTGGTCTCAATCCTCCCCAAAGATCGGTCATTGAGCTCTGAGCTCCTTCTGTAGGAGAACGACTAGCTGTCTCGAGAGAGACCGTAGCATACCAAGAGGTGAATTACACACACACACACACACACACATATATATATATATATATATATATATATATATATATATATATATATATATATATATATATATATATATATATATATATATATATATATATATATATATATATATGAGGAACATGTTTTCTCTAACAAATATAAATTGCCAAAACCTCGAAGCTGTTCAGCTTAAAACCTTTTAGAACCCTCCCCCTCCCTCTCCCTCCCCTCCTCCCCCCTTCCTCCTCCCGCCGTCCCGTGCCGTGATGCGTCGTGATTCTCGTAAATCGTCTGATCGTCAAAGCGTGTGCCGGCCGCCCTTGACGACGTGCGGCCGGGGCGGCGGGGCGTGCTGGCAATGGAGCGGGTGGGGTGGGGTTCATGGACAGGCAGACAGACAGGCAGGCTGACGGATTAATAGACAAGTGGTTAGACTGATTGTTGCCAGGATGGCTACATATGAATATCATGTCAATACGTTATCAATCTACAGACCGATTGATTGCTTGATAAATAGAAAGGCAAATAAAGTCACGCAGAGGAATTATTACCCACACACAAATATACAAGCATTCATACATACATAGTACATACGTTCATGCATAAATACATATAAAACTATGCATACGAACATCCACACATACATCTGTACTCACATATAAATAAACATAAAAAGATAAAAATATAGATAGATACTAAATATACAGATAGGCAAGTGAGTAGATAGACAAAGAGGTAGACAACTATTAAACAAACAATATCAATTGACTTTCCACAAGCCAGGAAACAACAACAGGATAAGGTTCCCACGGTTGTCTAGAGGGGCTGGGAAGGCAACGTGTAGGGCGAGGAGGGAAGCTTGTGGCGTGTGTGTGTGTGTGTGTGTGTGTGAGTGTGTGTGTGGTTTGGTCTCTTATACTCCATGCACTCCATTACCATTTTTTCGTCTTATTATTCATCAGGTAAGCATTGACACTAAGAGATAAGTAGACAGACAGGTAAACGGACAAATAGGAAAAAATATAGATGGATACAAGTGAAGTGTTGAGGATGATGGGGTGAGTGCCGCGATTCGAAGGGAAGTAACGATAGAAAGATAGACATATACACAGATAAAAAGGTCGATGAATAAAGACAGCTACAAAACAAAATGTACAAATAAATAGATAAATAGAGTCTTGATAGAAGCAGTGATTAGCAGGGTTTATTTGATTATTTATATTTGCCCATGAGCTGCCTCTTTATTGTAAAAAAAATAGATAGATAGATACATAGGTAGATAGGCACATAGATTAATAGATGGATAAATATAATGATAGGTGGACGGATAGATAGCTTGATAGATAGATTGATACAGAGAGAGAGAGAGAGAGAGTAATAACAATTTTTTTTTTTTTTTTTTTTTTTTTTTTTTACGTGCCAGCCTATAGCGCCGGTAGGCTTTCTTGAGGGACCTGAATGGTAGTTGGCCCCAGCCCGTCATGGCGCAGGCAAGTGTTTTACGGTGGCGCTATCTTTTCTTGGCTCATGCTGCCCCCCGGTTTCCTCTATAGTCCGGGTTGATGGGTGGTCTTCAGGACAGCATGTGGATAGTCTTAGGCCACTCGGTGGTGATTGAAAAATCCCAGGTGGTAGCGGCGGATTCGAACATGCGTCGTCCATCACGCGGTGAATGTGGGGCCCGCACCCTAACCACTCAGCCACCGCCTACTTCCTAACACATCTGCGTTGACTTCTGTACCGCCACCTTCACCGCAACACACGAGGTAAATTCATAAACTTGATCCCGATTAGATTACTTGACCTAATTTCGCCTCACCTTTTGCCAAAACTCGTTCCACTGACTTACAACCTTTCACTCTCTTTCACTGACCTATTTAGATATCTTATTAGTGAAACTCTACACAGCGAGTCAACAAAACGAAAGGGAAAATAAAATACCTGTAAAAATAAATGATTATAAAGGTAAGAGTACTGAATGGCATAATCGTCAAGGGGACCACTTACTAGTAATGTCAAAATGTGAATGACAAAGGAAAGAAACAAAAATGGAGGGAATTGTCGAATTAGTAGAATGTGGCACACAACTTGAATGAGATTGTAGTTTTAGAAAGACCTGGTGCTGAAATACGAATGACAAAAGGGAGAAACAAACAGAAAGAATGAGGGAGATAAGCTAAACGTGAAGAAGGAGCTGAAGGACGAAACTTATAGGGATTGATTGATTTATTGGGGTCTGTACTCTGCAGTCATGGCGCCGCAACTATGGCGCCGGGAACTTACAGGGAACGTGAGTTGTTGAGGGAGACCTTCTGTTGCTGGAATGGAATTGACGAATTGGGAGAAGAAAAGAAAAAAATATGGGAAGTGTAGAGGGCGAGAAGTTTGAAGGATACGACGTGAAGGGAACGTAGGATCTTAATGAGATTGAGAACACTAGAATAGCGAAGAAAAAATGAAGGGAAGGGTTGAGGGCGCGACGGTTTAAGGGTACGACCTGACGGAAATGGGTGTAAAGGCGAAAGTGAAGAAGTGTGTTGATGATGAATGAGAATGAGTGGTGCGACCTGAAGAATACGGGAGATATTGATGGATAAATTGATGTTGTCGATATGCGAACTGAAGAAGAGAAGAAAGAATGAAGGCAAGTGTTCAGGAGTGAGGGGAGGGGAGGGGAAGGGAGGTAGGTGGCAACAAGGGCAGAAAGAGAATGTTAAGGTCGAAGAAGAGGAAAGGAGATACGAACACCTGTCCTCCGCCCACCTCGATACCAACAACACCCAAACACCTGCATTAACCTAAATCGCTTGTGTGTGTGTGGGGGAGGGTGGGTGGGTGACTCATTCAGAATTTGCTCAACTAAGTAAATGTGTCAGATCAGATTCCTTGATATATATTAGAGAGAGAGAGAGAGAGAGAGAGAGAGAGAGAGAGAGAGAGAGAGAGAGAGAGAGAGAGAGAGAGAGAGAGAGAGAGAGAGAGAGAGAGAGAGAGAGAGAGAGAGAGAGAGAGAGAGAGAGAGAGAGAGAGAGAGAGAGAGAGACACACACACACACACACACACACACACACACACACACACACACACACACACACACACACACATTCAGTCCCTTATCACAACTAAAGGACTGAGTGAGGAAGGATGTATAGTACTTTTGTATACAAACGCATGTGCTAACATCCGTAAAGGTGTTATCTTTCACTCACCACTCCAGCCCGTGTGTGTGTGTGTGTGTGTGTGTGTGTGTGTGTGTAAGGGTGAGTGGTTGGGTGGGTGGGTGTGGGTGTGAGAGAGAGTGGGTAAGTGTTTATATTCTAGTGTAATAATAATAATCCTGATATGTGTTGTTTGAAGAGCCATGTGTGTGTGTGTGTGTGTGTGTGTGTGTGTGTGTGTGTGTGTGTGTGTGTGTGTGTGTGTGTGTGTGTGTGTGTGTGTGTGTGTGTGTGTGTGTGTGTGTGTGTGTGTGTGTGTGTGTGTGTGTGGAAAATGGTGCGTGACGAGCCTTGTGGAGGACGAGTATGCAGATGTAAACACGTGCGAGAAACTGGGTCTTGTGTGGGCCCTGAAGAGACATGATTCACACGCCCCACCTGTGCCGCGACACCTGTTCCCCTCCCAACACACCAAACACCCCCACCTGTCCCAATTTTTCCTTCTCGGCCCCAGCGGTGCCTCTCGCTCCCTCCCGCCGAATCTAAGCCAAGGAAGTTCAGAGGAGGTCACGGTCAAGCGTTTCAAGGTTACTCTGTTTTTTAAGGGTGTATTATTTCAAGGACGAGTGTGTGCTTCAAGCCGAGTTTCAACGCTGAATGTGTTGTAAGTCGAGCTTTAAGGTTGAGTGTTTCATGTCGAGTTTCAAGGTTGAGTGTTTGTTTTCAAGTCACGTTTCAAGGGTGAGTGTGTGGTTTATAATCGAGTTTCAAGACTGAGAGTATTTTCAGCGTCGAGTTTAGAGTAAGGTTTCAAGGTTAGAGTGTATTTTCAAAGGTGTGTGTTTCAAGTCGTTTCAATGCCGAGTGTGTGTTTTAAGTCGAGTTTTAAGGCTGAGTGTATGTGTTGAGTTTGAAGGTTCAGTGTGTGTTGAGTTTCAAGACTTCAGTGAGCGTTTTCAAGTTCAGTTTCAAGGTTGAGTGTTTTAATTACAGACGAATTTCAGGCGTGAGCGTTTTCAAGTTCAGTTCCAAGGTTGAGTGTTTTAATTATAGACGAATTTCAAGTGTGAGCGTTTTCAAGTTCAGTTCCAAGGTTGAGTGTTTTAATCACAGATGAATTTCAAGTGTGAGCGTTTTCAACTTCAGTTTTAAGGTTGAGTGTTTTTTCAGGGCAAGTTTCAAGGTTGACTGTGATTTTCAAATCAATATTTTTAGACCAAGTGTTACTTTCAAGCTGTTTTTTTAGGTCAGCTCATTATTTAAAAGCTGTGTTGTTTCAAGGCTGTTTGTGTTTTAATGTCAAGTTTAAGGTCGCGTGTTACTTCAAAGTGATGCTTATATTGTCTTTGAGTTAGTTATATTCTTCATGGCCGGGTTACCTTTTCTCCTTTCAGGTAACCAAAACCACACACTTTGGCTGACTATTACTTGTTGAATGAAAAGATACGTATTCACTTTCCTATTGATTTTGGATATAGAGAGAAAGAGCTTGTTCAATTAACCTAAAAAGATAAGCTGCACTAATTCTTTTAGATGTGTAGGTGTTAGCAGCTGTATGTCTTACGTGTGTGTGTGTGTATGTGTGTGTGTGTGAAATAAATAAGGTCAAATGTTTCACTCATCGCCTAGTGACTGCGTTCATTTCGTTTTGTTGTGCAGCGGCCAGACACAGGCGAGTCTCAAGCATTTCCGGGACACAAGGAGGAGATCGTTGAAGCCAAAGGCACCCCATCACGCGACGAGGCCTTGAGTGAGGCTGTGGCGCCGACCGATAACAAGACGTGCCTTCTCTCTCTCTCTCTCTCTCTCTCTCTCTCTCTCTCTCTCTCTCTCTCTAAGCAGCACGTAACCTGCCTCAACTTGATACGACCCACTTAAGTGTCTTTTTTTCATTTTGTTCGTGGATAAACATACATCTAGGAGTTAGGAGTTAGTTAGATAGATAGATAGATAGATAGATAGATAGATAGATAGATAGACAGATAAATAGATAGATAGATAGATAGACAGAGAGAGAGAGAGAGAGAGAGAGAGAGAGAGAGAGAGAGAGAGAGAGAGAGAGAGAGAGAGAGAGAATCATATCAAACCAAACCACACACACACAAACACAAACACGCTGGGGGTCCATCT
Source organism: Eriocheir sinensis (assembly GCF_024679095.1). Taxonomy (NCBI): domain Eukaryota; kingdom Metazoa; phylum Arthropoda; class Malacostraca; order Decapoda; family Varunidae; genus Eriocheir; species Eriocheir sinensis. Next base: position 11,903,267 of record NC_066548.1, read on the forward strand.
ATCCATACATCATGCACAGCCATCCTCAGCCAGCACTCTAAAATCTGTACCCTCGGTTTTAGGGCTCTCTTCACTTCTTCTTACAGACGTCTCAGCCTTTCAAGGTGAGGCTACCCTTGACCAACAGAGGAGTATTCAGGTGCGAGGTGACCCACAAGGAGGGGAGGAGGGAAGAGGTTAAAGATGAGGAGCTGGGGCAAGGGGATGTGGGTGGAGCGAAAAGGAAGAGAGAGAGAGAGAGAGAGAGAGAGAGAGAGAGAGAGAGAGAGAGAGAGAGAGAGAGAGAGAGAGAGAGAGAGAGAGAGATTAATTGCTCTCTCTCTCTCTCTCTCTCTCTCTGGTCACAAAAAAAGCATGGAAAAACACACACATCCGAGAAAACGTAAATATATCAAAATTAGAAGAAGAAGAAGAAGAAGAAGAAGAAGAAGAGAAGGAGAAGAAGAAGAAGAAGAAAAAGAAGAAAAAGAAGAAAAAGAAGAAGAAGAAGAAGTGGAGGAGGAGAAGGAGGAGGAAGAAGGAGTAGTAGAAGAAGAAGAAAAAGAGAAAGAAAACAACAATAATAACAACAATAACAACAAAAAAAGAAACAACAACAGACTAATGAAAACCGCTCCTCGCTTCCCTTTTTCCTACTCCAAGCCTTGCCTATCCCAACCCGCGGAGGCCCCAATACGTCCTCTCTCGCGCGGCGGCCCCGTCAAGGTTGCCAATATAAACACGGGTGCGGAGGAGGCCGGCGCGAGGAACGGTTATTATTTTTATTATCATTTTTTTATTTGTCTGCAAGTTAGTGTGTGTGTGTTTGTGTCCGTTCAGCATGTTGGTGATGGTAATGTCGTTGTTGTGGTTGTTGTTGTAGTTGTTGTTGTTGTAGTTATTGATATTTTTTGTTGTTCTCAAAGTGATGATAACAATGTACATACCCACATGAATAATAATAATAATAATAATAATAATAATAATAATAATAATAACAGTGCCTAGAATAACACCAAGCATGATAGCAATAACAACAACAGGATCAATGAAACAAAAACAATCTCAGTCATGTCACAACAATTAGAGGAAACGTTATCAGTTACTTTCTCAAAACAAACAAAAAACGAATAGAAATAAAAACAACTGGACCAGGATCCATATGTTCAGCCAGAGAGAGAGAGAGAGAGAGAGAGAGAGAGAGAGAGAGAGAGAGGTGTCCAATGATAATAACAGCGATGGCAGGGAGAAGGACGCCAAAAAGATACGTGCTGTGGAGGACAATGAGCTGATTAAAATAAATAAATAAATAAAAACTAAGCTCGCCAATGTGTTTTTACTATAGCGGCGGCCTAAGGTGACGCAACATTTACCATAGGTCAGGAAAGGCGAGGATCTGGTGTGTGTGTGTGTGTGTGTGTGTGTGAGAGAGAGAGAGAGAGAGAGAGAGAGAGAGAGAGAGAGAGAGAGAGAGAGAGAGTAGGGATGGAGATACAGCTTAGGTTACGAGGTCAGTAGTGTGGAGGTAAAAGAAAATGTTACAAGCAAGCGATAGGAGAGTCTCAGCGAAGAGAAGAAGGAGGAAGAGGAAGAGGAGGAGAAGGAGGAGTAGGAAGAGGAAGAGGAGGAGAAGGAGGAGGAGGAAGAGGAGGAAAAGGAGGATAACAGTTAACGTTCGGACACACCCTCCACAAACATACACACCTTCTGTTTAACTTACGAGCAACGAAGAATATTTCTCGTGCACCAGTTTTCTGAGTAAGGAAGCCACGACACAAGGCAGGCATCCTGTAACACACACACACACACACACACACACACACACATACACACACACACACACAGGGAGAAAAAAAAGATGAAGTAGAATGGGTGAACAAAAATACGAATAAGAAACAGGCAGCATACTAATAATTCTGAGGCAGAGGAGGAGGAAGAGATCGTGAAAAAGAAGAGAAGGAAGAATAAATGAGGTAGAGGAAAACGAAGATGAGGAAGCAGAAGCAGAATAAGAAAACGAAGCAAGAGAAGAAGATAACAAAGTCCTTCCGCTCTCCTCAGGTTTTCTAGCTGCCCGAAAGTGACGACGCAACACGGACGGGATGGAGAGGTTGTGGCAGCAGGGAAATACTATTACTGACGAGTGGTATCCATAGACGTCATTCGGATAACGCAAGGGACAAGTGATAGCGGGTGTGGTGCATAATCAGTACCAGGGGTTTTATTATCATCATCATTATCATTACTCTCATCCGTTTTCTTGATTATGCTATCTTGTTATTTTCCTAGAGTCACTTGTTTCATATTAGTAGTGGCAGGATTACTAGTAGTAGTAGCAGTAGTAGTAGTAGTAGTAGTAGTACACACACACACACACTCTTCGCGTCATGTAGCAGCTGACAGCCACACTTCCCCTGACACTCTCGTTACTCGGGAAGTCACTATCAGTCCTATACGTTCATGGGGGCAAATATACTTACTTCTGCCTGTCTCTAATGTAAGCTGCTATAAATATGGAGAGGCAAAGGAGGCGCCATAACACGGGAGGAGTACGAGCAAGAGAGGCCCCGCGCAGTCTGAGGCGAGGCGCGTGTGAGGCGGAGGGACTACCGTATGTGTGTGCGTGTGTGCGGGGCGGCCCGTGTCTGGGAGCGGCGAACGTTCGGTGTCAGCCTGGGCCGGAGGGGGGTCGGGGAAGGTCGAAGTCATGAAGGGGGGACTGAGCGGCGGGTATGGGGGGAGGTACTGATGGCTGGGGAGTAGGATAATGGGGGTAGGTAGGTAGGTTGAGGAAAAGGCACGGAAGGAGGGGGGGTTGAGGGATGGATGGGCGGCTAATGGTTGGGTGGTGTGGTATAGGTGATGATGCCCTTGTGTCCTTTGTGTGTGTGTGTGTGTGTGTGTGTGTGTGTGTGTTAATACCGTCACTGATAATGTAATGATAATTATAATGGCCCTACTACACTACTACTACTAGTAATAATAATAATAATAATAATAATAATAATAATAATAATAATAATAATAATAACAATAATAATAATAATAATAATAATAATAATAATAATAATAATAATAATAATAATAATAACAATAATAATAGAGGGAAATATTATTAATACAACAACAACAACAATTATTACTTCTACAACCACTACTACTACTACTACTACTATTTTTTTTTTTTTTTACGTCTTGGCCTATTGCGCCGGTAGGCTTCTTCCCGGTGGATCCTGGATTCCTGATGGTCGGTCCAAGGCTTCTTCCCGGTGGGGCCTGATGGTCGGCCCAGCCCGTTCTGGCGCAGGCGAGTGCTTATAGTGGCGCCATCTTGCGTTGGCTCATGCTGCCCTCCCAGAGCTCATCTTTAATCCTAGAATCTAGAGTCCGTGTTGATAGGTGGGCTTCTGGACAGCATGTGGGTAGTTTTAAGCCACTCGGCGGCGGCTGAAAAATCCCAGCTTGGTGGCACCGGGCGGGGATTTAACTCGCGTCCTCCTGAACGCAGGGCCGTCTCGCTATCCGTTCAGCCACCGCCTCCCCAAACTACTCTCCCCAACTACTACTACTACTACTACTACTACTACTACCACTACTTGCTGCTCGTGCTATTGCTACAACTACTACTACTACTACTACTACTACTACTACTAATAATAATAATAATAATAATAATAATAATAATAATGATAATAATAATAATAATAATAATAATAATAATAATAATATTACTACCACTACTTTAATTGCCATTATTGTATAGAAAGCACCTCAGTCCCTCGCCAGTCCCATGATCATCCACCTTTTGCTAACGACCGCTGAGAAGGAGACCCTCACCAACAGTCCAGGAGTGAGCCGTTGTGCGATTACTCACTCACAGGTGTCTCCCTTCCTCCTTCCCTCCCACACAAACACCCACTCGACAAGTTCAAACCAGTCTACCGTACGCTGCTGCGTCCCCATCCACCCGCCAAACATGAGCAAGAGATGGTAGCACGCAGTGTCGTTACAGCCGCTTCTTCAAGGTGGCACGGATGAGTCGGTACTTCCAGTTTACGCCAACGCAGAACCATGTATCAAGGTCATTTAATTTTGGTATGACGGAGTGATTCAACGGTACGCAAAACGTTTCAAGTCTATATCAGCTCTATTCTTAAAACTGTGGTATCAGCATAGCCATTACGTTTCGTGCGATAAATAAGGGAGTGAACGCCCAAACGGCAACGGAAATGATGGTTCATGTGCTCCCCTGCATAGTAACATGGCAAAAACGTTTGGAACAAAATTAAGCGAATGTTCTGGGTCCTTGTAAGAGAGGCACATTCAGAGGCACACATCCTGGAGGCCACTCACCACATTACGCAACAAACGACTCTTCTCGAACGTTTGAAAAAAAATTATGCAACACAATTTGTTTTTTTCTCCCTAACTACCTATTTATTTACACACACACACATACACACACACACTTAATCTATTAATTTATCTCCCTATCTACACACACACACACACACACACACACACACACACACACACACACACTTCACTGACTTCTATGTTGTAAAAAAAAAAAAAAAAAAGGGTTGTTAGAGGGGTAGCGTAGCAGGTAGCGTAGGTGGCACAAAACTGTTAGTCGTTAAGGAAAGGCTCATGGATTGTAGATGGGTACAACAGACCCAGCCAGCGGTCGATACTGTGCTACCCAAACCCTTGATGTTCGGCCAGACAGACCCGGCGGACCCACGCCAGCTGTCCCTCCCTCCACCCTTCACAGAATTTACCTGAATCGACAAGCTGGGGTTCACTGCGGCCTGGAAATGGGGGCCGAGAGTGGTGGCCAGGGGACCATTAAGAGGTATATGGGACTTCAGTCCTCGATTAAATTTATTTTGTGAGCCAAAGGCGAGTGGCTCCACCCATCGGTATTTCAAGCTTCTCAGTCCACTGGTGACAGATAACCGAACTTTTTTTTCTTTTACGTCAGCTGCAATAAATGCAAAACTATTATCTAAGGAGATGGCATAAAACTGTAGGTTCTGTAGGAGAGAGAGAGAGAGAGAGAGAGAGAGAGAGAGAGAGAGAGAGAGTCACTTCCAGTAATCATCGCGTTGGCATGTCGTTAATTTTAATGGTGATTGTTAGGACAGTGTTAATTATTGTGGTTGTAAAACATGTACTAATGTTGCGTATAGGTGATGCAGAGACTAAACAATGACTGTGGCAGTGCTGGGTGCAGCGGGCAGTGAGGCGGCGACGCCCTTAGGCAGCCCAGCCCGGCCCACGCTGCTAACCACCCAGAGCCACACACTACACACAGTTGGGTCCGGATATGCTTACAGCTGATGGTCACGGTCGAGAAAATGAGAGAGAGAGAGAGAGAGAGAGAGAGAGAGATCAGTTAATTACATATTCTATGGTCAATAATAATCTTTATTTAGATACATTAAAGTGATCTTCCATAGTCGAAAGGAGCCTTTAGAGTAACTTGGCCATCAACAACGCGCGCGGCGTAAACTTTTATCTCGGCCAAGATCAAGAGGCCTCTGGCGGGGTTAGATCACGTGCCGCGTGTCAGCGTGCTGGTGGAGCCCATAACGGTTTTCACCTCGTGGTGAAAACATAACGAGATGGTGATGGAAGGTACATCGAATTGTACAACAAGTGGATGCAAATTTGAGGCGCTGTGGGAGAGCATGATTGAGAGAGAGAGAGAGAGAGAAGGGAGGAACAGAAGCAAGTGAAGGCTGGCGGGAGCAGCTGGGTGACGCACCTCCCTGCCAGCCCCGCTCTCGTCCACTGGGTTGGCGGGGCTGTGACAGGCAACCGAACTACCTAACGCTGCGCTGTAGGGCTCACTTGCGCCGATGCGCTACTTTCTGTCGTAGTGACATACACCATCCACCATCGTGCCAGTTTTGCAAATGTATAAATATATAAATAACACGAACTCTACCTTCGTTGATCAGCTACAGCATGCCAAGTATATGGCACCTCTGGCAACCCCAACCATTTACGTAAGTTTAGCAAGGGCATGATTTAACGAAAGTATATACTACGTGCATGAGCCTGCCTATCTGCGAAGTTACACTGACTGAAAATTTACCATACATACGAAAAATCATAAAAAACATACGAGAAAATAAGAGAAGTGGCGATACTCATCCAAGAGTGAGAAGGGCGGGCGTGTGACGTCACCGCCGTCACACATTAAAAGCATGGTGTGTTTACAACCGGGCTCAGTAGTGGATTTGCCGTGCACAGGGAAGGTCAGACATCTTGTGGGCTGCGAGTGACTTGTGAACTTGGCCTGTCAGCGCGACGGCAAAATGTTACCAAACGCGGTGTACGAACGGTGCCGCTGCCCTCCACCCACACCACTGTCTTTGGATCCGTGCTGGTGAACGACAACTCCAACACGCCGTACTCCGAGGCAACACAGGTAATGAAAATCAACTTGTGGACTTAGTCTCTGGCAGCGGCCTGGCATGTGGCGAGGCAGCTGTTGCTTTCAGGGTGTGGAGTCAGAGTCGGTAAAAATCTCCGACTCTGACTTCTTTACGATACGTGTGATGTTGTGACTTGGTGTGGTGTGGCGAGGTATGATTTGCCTACTTCAGAAGAGTGGAAGGGGGTGGAGTTGGTGGAGTCGGAGTCGCAACCTTAAAATTTTCTGGAGTGTGAGTCAGAATTTGTTTATAACCGACTCCACGCCTCTGGTTGCTTCTGCTGCCGCCACATACAGCCGTCAATCCCTTCCTCAGTTACCCTTGACTCGTGTGTTCCTGGCCTGGCCAGTGGTCCTTCACGTGGCCTCTTATCCTCACGCTCCGTAACATTTGAGATTTGATGCGAGTCGCTTGTCCATGGGTCATTTCATCTCTGGTACAGCACGTCAGGGTGACATGCTATCATTACTTTCCACACGCATGGGAAAGCCGTCACGTTATCTTAGCATGAGCTTAAACCCTGTTATTAGTATGCCTGTATTTCTCATCATCAGGCATCTACCACCTGATTTATTTACCTTTTTGATTGATCAACAAGGAATAATTTAGAGTGCCTGTTTTTTCTCCTAAGCATTATGCTGACATTACGCCGTCTACTCATCCCACTGTCATGCATTCAGTTGATGTTTTGGAATCTTATGTGAGCTTTATAATTTTTCTATTTCATACTCTTGTAGCTATTTCGCGCGTCTCAGGCACACTGGACGATATTGAGGGGACTGTTGGTCACGAGGGCACGCGGCCGTGGTCTCACCTACATCATGTGCAAACTTGATCTGCTGATCTTATACTCCCGCTGTGATGCACGCCTCGTCTGACGGCTGGTGTGTGTGTGTGTGTGTGTGTGAGAGAGAGAGAGAGAGAGAGAGAGAGAGAGAGAGAGAGAGAGAGAGAGAGAGAGTTGGTGATGGGTCCAGATGTCACAGTCCTGTAAACAGTTAGGAAAGTGAGATGTTGTAGGTGACAACAACGGCGTCGAAAACTCCACACGTGATTCTCCATGTGATTAGGAACGGATGGCGTGATATAACATGCGTGGCCCAGGTGTTGGCGGCGGTGGGGGTGGTGGAGGTGGTAGCGCTGATAGGAAGGACAATAACTGCGTCTTGAAATATAACATACAGTGAACTGAGGTACTTGAAATGAGCGTTGCACTTGTGTCTAGTCACACACACACAAAAAAAAAAATCCTAATTTTAGTTTTTGCTGAGTACATCCCCTTCACATTTTGTTGTTGTTGTTAGTAATAAATAAAACAAAAAAATGAAATACTGACTCGCAACAGGGTCTGCAGCAGGACATGTGGTGGGCATCAGGGCCTGGCCGCTGTAGACAGGAAGGAGCCGTGTCATGTGGTGGTGACCAAAGTGTTTGACTCAAATAAGCGTGACGTATTGCCGTGGAGTGGCGGTAGAGGCGAGGGGTCCAGTGGACGGGTCAGCAGGTTGGTGACGGCGAGAAAGTGACAGCAGCAGAGGGTGTGTGTGTGTGTGTGTGTGTGTGTGTGTGTGTGTGTGTGTTGTACAATTATCACCTGCTATGACAGAACCGAGTAGTTGTCATGATCTACACACACACGAGAGAGAGAGAGAGAGAGAGAGAGAGAGAGAGAGAGAGAGAGAGAGAGGAGGTGAGAGTGTTATGAGGGTAAACCATCAGCACCGCGTACCGCTCTCAGCCCCGAAATCGACATAAACGACAACAACATGAGCGCGGGCGGCCAAGAGGTGGCAGACACACGCGGCCACGAGCACCAAGCCAGACCAAACCTCGCTTTATCGTTTTCCTTTTATTACTCCATCATCCCTCTAGCCCAGGGATAACTGATGGCATGGGGTGTAAGAGAAAGGATGTCCTACCCTCTTATCACCTAATCGCATCTGTACTTATTTGCGTAATCGATATGAGAGGGGATAAATCGATGCTGGGAAGGAAAATCGGCAATGATGACATGAAGAGCAACAGGAACCCAAGGGAGAGGAGGGAGGAGCTGGAGGAGGAGCGTCTGTGGTGATTATTGTTAGTATCTTGGGGAAGGGAGGAGGGATCAAGGGGGTGTAGGTCAGTAGGAAAGGGGATGTGGAGGATTGATCGACGGGGATTAGATCATTGTGTTACTTTCTACGGAGGAGGAAGGAAGTGCATTATACCAGCAAGAGAGAGAGAGAGAGTGTGCTGTATAAATAACATATCAGGGAAGCCCAGAATAAGCTGCCATGCATCCCACGTGACCCTGAGATAACTGGGGGACAACTGGCAGCCTCACCTTCTCATGCCTGACGGAGCATCATCTGGACATTAATATTTACACCTGCTTCTGCGCCTCCTACGTCACCCCCACCACTTCAAACTGCCATGTGTGTGTGTGTGTGTGTGTGTGTGTGTGTGAGAGAGAGAGAGAGAGAGAGAGAGAGAGAGAGAGAGAGAGTGCGTGTGTGTCAGTAGCACACACACTCACACTCTCTTGCATAACTTGAGTATTCTGAAGGTCATTAGTACCTTGCTGCTTAAGACAGGGGCGGGACACGTGCGTTGGAAGGTGTGGTGGTGGTGGTGGTGGTTCCTCCCCTTGGCACACATCACCACCACCACCACCACAGCCTCCCATGCCTACCAACACCACCTTGCTAGCATAACAAAAACAACTTTCCCGCAAGCATTTCCTGACAACACTACCACGTCTATAAAAGGACACACATACAGTACAGGGTCAAAACTTTTATCACAGCCCTTCACCTCACCAACGAGACCACAAACAAGAACAACACTTCCTTCCTCTCAGCACTTCCCAGGCGTCTGTCACTGGTCATACTCTATCTTGTTTGTGTTTTTATATTTGTAGTACCGCCTTTTTTCCTCCTTGTCATGGTCGCTGCATCAGGTTCTTCCCCCTAGCAACACCACCATAACATCAGCGGGAGGGAGGGGGAGGGGGTGCAGGGTGACGGGTTGGGGTGGTGGTGAGGGAGAGGTGGGGGTAGGGTATTGCCTGCCTGCCACCCAAGGTCTCTCTCTCTCTCTCTCTCTCTCTCTCTCTCTCTCTCTCTCTCTCTCTCGTCTGCGTTCATTTCGGCATCTTCATTTTCTCCATCATTACTACCACCACCACCACCCTCACCACCACCACCGGGCAGGAGAAATCCCACTAGTCATACTTCAACGTGCTAAAATCAGACCTTATTTTGCTTCACTTCACTGCTCGTAGGTAAACACGCCGTCCCTTGTGTGTGTGTGTGTGTGTGTGTGTGTGTGTGTGTGTGTGTGTCTGTGTGTGTGTGTGTGTGTGTGTGTACGCGCTATGGAAGCCAGGGTGACGAGTTTTGATCGAAGCGCTAGTTTAGCCCCGGGCGTCGTGTCGTGGGGGAAGGGGAGGGGGTGCAAGGGAGAGTAGCTGGGGTTGGGGTTGAGGGGGGTTTGGGAAAAGGGAGAAGGGGGTGTGGTAGGGAGGTGGGTAGGGTGGAGCGTGGCGTAATGACGTTTTTGTGGTGTGAGGCGCTAACACCAGCTCAGCATGTGGCCTGGGAGAGGAAGGGGGAGGAGGGGAGAGAAGCAGGGGAAAAGGATGGTAGGGTAGCACGTTATTGGGCCTGGGAACTAGTGGGTGGGATGGCCAGGGTTGGGGGGTGGGTAGGGGTTACAGTAGAAAGGAAGAGAGAGGAGGAAGGGGGAAGCATTGAGGGAGTATATCATTAGCCTTTCCCTCCCTCTCCCTCTTTCTCTCTCCCTTCACCTAGTCACCTCCACGACTCACATATCATCTGGTACACTTTTTATCACTGTTTGCCATCACATTACCTGCGTGCGGGACAACATTCTTACCGCACCTAGGCCCGGGCACACAGGTTCGTTGAAATGTATGGCTGTATTAGGGTGTATTATGTATGTAAGTGGTGTGTCGCTCCTCGGGAATGTACGTGCACCCATCACCCTAATGACGGCCTTCCAGACCCTTGCGAGGCCTGGTTACTCGGCCTCGTTTCCTTGTCGAGGTTGAGAGAGAGAGAGAGAGAGAGAGAGAGAGAGAGTGTGAATGAGTTTGGTTGTTTGTGGATGCGTGAATGTGCACAAGTGTCCGTACTTCCCATTAACACACACACACACACACACACCTCGCTTCCTCGTAACATGACTACATCATAATCCTCGCCTTCCACAAGACACTTCATAGAAACGGCTTTATTTTGTCGTTCTATGCGCAGCTTTTTTTATGTTTAAGTTCATTCTTCTCCCAAGCTGTCCATTGATACTCAACACAGCTTTTTGTTAACGTGGCTTACATGTTTGTTTTCTCTCTCTTTCCAGACTAAGAAGCACCCGCCCAACCACATCAAGCGGCCCATGAACGCCTTCATGGGGTGGTCGCAGATGGAGCGGAGAGAGATCAAAAAGTTTGCCCCTGACATGCACCACGCCGAGATCTCCAAGCAACTGGGCCGCCGCGGGAAGATGCGGACGGAGGAGCAGCGGCGACCGTACCGGGAGGAAGCTGAACGCCTCAAGCAACTGCACAACCGGGAATACCCCAACTACAAGTACCGCCCACGCAAGAAGGGTCAGAAGGCCCAGCTCAAGGGCGTGTCCGAGAAGGGTGGCGGAAAGGTTGTCAAGGCCAAAGATCACAACAGTGGAAAGGACCGAATCAAGAACGTTGTGAACGTGACCAGCAACACCCACATCACCCACACACAGGGCCTTGACGTCGACCACAACAAACTAGGCATCAAAATCACCATTGATGACGACTTCAAAAGAACCCACAGAATGCCACAGAGCAGGATCATGACATTGACGCCACACTCTCCTCCCGAGGTACCTGCCAGCCCCCCTTGCGAGCTGCCAGACTCTCCTGAGAGTGCCTCAATGTACGAAGACCAACCGGCCTTCAACTACAGCCCTTCCGTCACCGGTCTGTATCACTCAACGAGCGCGTCAACTGCCACCAACACTCCACCCAGCTTCTCCCTCCTCAGTCACACAGCGTCCGGCCCCGTCACGGTCACCAGTCCAAGCATTATCAAGCAGGAGCCGGAGGACCCGCTGTACGAGGCGGTGTACACGCCCCAGAGCCTCGCCTCACCTGGCCTCAGCTCACCCAACAGCGAGTTCTCCACGCCCACTCACATCAAGACGGAGATCAAGACCGACTGCCACAGTCCCAACGAGCTGCAGACGGAGCACGCGACGCTTGATGATCTGTACAACATCACGGACTTCATCCCCATTTCGGACATGAAAGTCGACCTTGAATCCATAGATCCTGACATCGACTTCGACGCCGTCAGCACCAGTTCGGGATCCCACTTCGACTTCTCCAGCGTGGCCGACGATACCGATCCTCTGTTGTGTGACACATGGATCTGCGGCCGAAATTTCTTGCCGTAAGAGCTGCCACAGGCACTTCATTAAAGAGTGCTTGCTCTTTGTTCACCTTCTTTCGTGTCGGCAACGAAAGCCAAAACTTTTGAATCATCTGTCCAGCATAGATTTTAATGTAACCTAGTGAAGACAAAATAGTATTGTACACGAGAAAGAGACTTGTTGGACGGGACCAAAACCAAACTAAATAATCTACATAACAAATAATGACAGTCCTACCATGCTTTCAAAACCTCCATAACGGTGCCAGTGCCTTCAACCATTGCTTCTTAGGACTTTCAAATTACAGGACCAACCCGAGACACCAGCCGCTGTGAACCAAGACAGTCTCATCCATGAAGAAAGACAGTGCACAAAAATCAACTCGGTGATGCATTATATATATATATATATATATATATATATATATATATATATATATATATATATATATATATATATATATATATATATATATATATATATATATTCAAGGACCTATATTTTCCCTCCACAAGCCTCATTGGTCATCCATTGTACATATATACATATGAATGAAAACTCTGGTTCTGTTACTCTCGTGAAAGATCGAACGTTCGTCTGTCTGGGTGCAAGTCAATGATGGAACTGTGAATATTAGAGGCTTACTGTGATGCTTTCTCCTTCGTGGTGTGTAGAGGAGGGGGAGGAAGACGCTCGAATGAGGAAGTTAATGAAGAGACTCACTGAACGTCTTGCGGCTTTAACAAATTATATATCTATATAAATACAATGATAAAATACAAAAAAAAATATCGGATGCAGGAGAAGCATTGTGTATATTTCTCAATACTGGTGACAAAGGATCGACAAGTATCAAGAAGGTTTAGGAGTGAGGACTGCCCGACGTCTTGCCAGCCCCGACGAGAGGAGCTTCGCCCCCCCCCCCACCAGCCCCATCCTTCCTGGGGGCTGACAGCTGGCCGCCCCTGTCCTCTGCTCACCGCGCGCCCTGCCAACAGCACGGAAGGAGAGCAGGCGGCCTGGCAGAGGGCGAACCGAGGCAGGTGCGAGGGAAGAGGGAGGCAGGTGTCCCAGGCTCTGCCATCACCTGAGTACCTGAGGGGACCACATCGAGGTGACTGTGCAGGTGAGTTTTCAATTACCATTTTCGCTAATGAGGTACAATATTGCTCATACATTATCCTTCACCCTTGTATTACACGACGACGGAGTCCGTAGATTTTTTATTCGTTACTCTCACGTCTCCCTCTCTGTCTCCCTCAGATCTGCCAGAACGAACCCTGCGGAACTCCCGGGAAACCAGCGGTGCCATGAGGGACCCACCTCTCTGCCGACCCCTTCTCCCCTGCACCCCTTCTTCCGTCTGTGGGCGCCGCGGGCATTGGGCAGCGTGCGAGTAACGTCTTTAGTGCATTAAGCCAATTACAGGAGCAGTTCAGTGGCGTCCACCTCTTACCTTTCTGCAAATAAATAATCTGTAGTTTCCTAAGTATTTATATTGTTATGAGAAGTATATATTACCGCTATGAGTTATAGGCAAGAGCTGCAAGTTGTTAACGTGGCCGCCGAGGGTTTGTACTTAGCCGACGACGACGCTGGACTCGCTCCCGCCCCACCCACCACCCACACCCACCCGATGCCCGGCGCCGCCACGCGGGGCGCCGAGACAAAGCAACAAATGGCAGTTTTTCTTTGTTTGTTTTTGAATTCTAGTCAGTTCAACAAATATTACTATGTACAGTAATACTACGTGAACCATCTCTGCTGGATGTTTCACTTTTTTTTTTAATAATTTGAAGCTTTTTATTTAATATCCAGTTTTATGTTTACCCGTTCAAAGTTTATGGAAAATTTTTGAATCGGTGGAAGGATTTTTTTTTTTTTTTTTTTTTTTTCGTGTGTTCAGACTTTGGCTAATAAAATGTTGCTCAAGCAGTGTACCGCATGGCCGAGTGTACCTTCGGGGACACTGTACCTCTGAGGAGCACTGTGCGCGCCGGAGGAACCTGTGTAATTCTAGCACCTCTACCCCGGGAAACCGTTTATCCTTGGGGAACATTACCCCAGGGAAACATTTGTACATTGGGGAACGTTGATGTACCTTTTAAGAGCATTTGGTACCCCAGGATGCACTCTGTATACCATAGGGGAGCACTTACCCCTGTGGTAGCACCGTGCACCCTGGGGGAGGGTGTGTGTGTGTACCTCGCGCCGCACAGTGCACCGTCAGAACAAGCTGCAAGAAGGTTCATCCCGTCAGAGGTTTTTCACAAATGATCTCAAGCTTCAGCGAATCCCAACCCATCTGAACAGTGTCTTATTTGTGCATTACCATTACTTTTTGTTTTGTTCTCTTGGCTCTGCCCTCTTTCTTTCCTTCTACTCGATATCTATTATTATATTATTGATCATATTTTGTACAGAGTGTTATAATGAGATATTCCTTGTACAGTTAAACTTTATGGCATTTCTCCGATATTGGAAGTTTTATATATTTTGTAGTGTAGTGCTCGCCTCCCCAAGTCAGGGGTTGGCTGGCTGGTGGGAGAAACAAATACATTTTTGTATGTTTCAAGTGAATGCTTGTTTGTGTGCCATCCTTCGCCTCTACTCCCCTGATACTCCTCGGGGTTCACTGTCTTGCTCTTATCACTGATCACATGTTACAAAGTCATCGTAAAGGAAGGAAAACAGGTAACGGTTCTAAAGAATGACTAATACATTACTGAAAAAAATGGCAATAATAGCCAAAAACAAAAACAATAAGATGAAGAGCAATGAATTAGAGGTAAACGGAATTCTTGGAAGAACACCAAAGAAGAAACATCGTAGAAAGAAAAAAAAAAGAGGACAGCGGCACGGAGGCGGGGTGACTCAGCTCAGCCAACCAGCCCTCCCGCTCACCCACCACCGCGTCACCCAGCCAACCAGCCCCCAGCCCACCTTGACAAAAACTAACCAATACACATTGCTTGTTTCTTATTTTTTTCTTTAATTTTCTGAGATATCACAATAAGTCAAATAGCTACGAAGATATGTTTTTTTTTTTTTTTTTAAGGATGAATACAGACGAACAGGTAAATAGATGGACAGACAAAAAAATAAAAGGAGTTACGTTTTAGAGATAGATGAATAAACAGTGACAGGTAAATAGATGGGATAAGTACAGAAAGAGAGAGAGAGAGAGAGAGAGAGAGAGAGAGAGAGAGAGAGAGAGAGAGAGAGAGAGATCCACCCATTTTAGTCACAAACTTACACGGAAAAACTGTGTGTGTGTGTGTGTGTGCGTTCCAAGTTCCAAACGAGGAGGGTACTGGCTGGCGATATCGAGTCAGGAACGTGATTATAACATGGTGAATGAATGAGACACACACACACACACACACACACACACACACACACACGCACTTTTCCTTGAACAGCGCCACACAGAGGAGGACACGACATCACAAAGGACGACAAGAACGACCAGGAGGTAATGAAGTGACAGACTGTGAGGCGCCCACGAAGACCACCATCGAGGGACGCTTCAGGCTGCAGTGAGGTAAGGGTGTGGGTGTGGACGGTGAAAAGGGTGAGGGTATGGATGGTAAGAAGGGTGAGGGTGTGGATGGTAAAAAGGGTGAGGGTGTGGATGGTAAAAAGGGTGAGGGTGTGGAGGCTAGGAAGGGTGAAGGTGTGGACGGTGAAAAGGGTGAGGGTATGGATGGTAAGCAGGGTGAGGGTGTGGAGGCTAGGGAGGGTGAAGGTGTGGACGGTGAAAAGGGTGAGGGTATGGATGGTAAGAAGGGTGAGGGTGAATAGGGTGAGGGTATGAATGGTAAGAAGGGTGAGGGTGGGGACGCAGAGAAGGGGTGGGAAAGGCCCTCTCACAAAGTTTCCGGATTACGGCGTCACATGATTTCCTACAGTAATTGCAGCACATCGAGTTGCGTCAGTTTCGGTTCGCATGATGAAATGATTCAATATTTTCCCAATTGAGTGTGCAGCATTGCATTGGATTTTTTTTTTTTTTTTTTTTTTTTTTTACATCACCGCCTATAGCGCCGGTATGCTTTCTTCAGGGGCCAGATGGTCGGCCCAAGCCCGTCGTGGTGCAGGCATTTTTTCTAATAGTGGCGCCAGTTATGCTCGACTCATGCTGCCCCCCGGAACTCATTCTTGATACACTGGACGGTTTCTTCTAGAGTCCGGGTTGATGGGTGGTCTTCTGGACAGCATGTGGGTAGTTAGGCCACTCGGCGGTGACTGAAAGATCCCAGGTGGTAACGTGGGGATTCGAACCGACGTTGTCCATGGCGTGGTGAATGTGAGCCCAGCACGCTAACCACTCAGCCACCGCCTACCCTATGTATAAGTATAAGTAATTATAGGTATGTGCTTTTATTCTCCCCATTAGTTAGTTAGTACTACCTGTAAGTCTTGGATGTACACACTGGTTATCGCTCATGTCATATAGTGAAGAAACTGCACAAAGCGGTATCAAATACTTACTCTGAACTCAGTCGTTTTGTTCCTCTATCAAACACTCCTCAAAGGTATAACGACATTCTTGCTTAGCTTAGGTCAAGTAACAAGGAGAAGCTTAGTCCAGAATCTATGCAGAAGGAAATTAATTAGCGACCTTATCATGTTCCTCATAATATTAATACTTCTCAAGGACGAAAAATAACTCACCAAACACTCCTGCTCAGTCTAGACTCTAGAGCAAGACAAAGCAAAGTTTAGTCAAGAAACCATACTATAAGATGTCAATTCTTCACCCATATTCTGGCTATCAGGTTCTTTATATCACACTCCCTAAATATTAAGGAGCGTCAGCAAACATTCCTGTTCAGTCTAGGTCAAGAAATAAGATAGAGTTTAGTCAAGAAACTGTACCACAAGATAATATTTACTTCTATTCTGATGACCAGGTTTTCTCTCTTTGACACGGAAACTTCCCAAGAACATACCAAGGCCGCATTTCCTCTCAGGCTAGGCCAAGATATCAGGCAGAGTTTAGGCAAGAAACTGTACCATACGATATCATTAACTTCTATTACATTGACAAGGTTCTTTGACAATAAAACTTTCCAAGGCAAGAAAACAAGACGGTCACAGTCCCTCTCAGGCAAGGTCAAGCAAGAAATCAGACATAGTTTAGTCAAGTAACTGTATCATATCATTTACTCCTTCTCCGATGACTAGGTTCTAATTGACACGGAAACTCCCCAGGAACACAACATGGCCACGGTCTCTCTCATGCTAGGTCAAGAGATAACGCTAAGCCGCCACACGCCCCGCCTCGTGACTCGGCCAAATCTGTTTTAGTAGCTTTCCACGCCTGACGAACACCTTATCGCGCCTGTCACCTGGCCCACCGTACCCTTGCCGCCACCTGGCCAATCAGACGCCCCCGATATCACCTCACAAATCATGCCCGCCGCCCATTATCCCGCAGGTAACCATCTGCCTAATGACGACTGAACCTTAGGGAGCAGTTTGTCTTCTTAAATCACGACCCTCACAGACTGCACACCACCTTCGTACACATATCCGGCCACGCTCACTCATTCACCGACTCAATTACTCACTCACATATTTACTCACTCACTCACCGGTTAAATTTTCCACTTACTTATTTACATAATCATTCACCCACTCCCCGGCTCAATTACTCACTCACAAATTCATTTACTTACTCATTCACTCACTTCTTGGTTATATTGTTCACTCACTCACTCATTCGCCCACTCATTCGCTGGCACGTTTACCCACTCACGCACTCACTCAACTCACTGACACGCACTCACTCTGCCCCACTCACTCAACCCTACTCACTGACACACTCACTCACACTCACTCACTCACTCACTTCCTCACTCTCACTCGCTCATTCCCCAAGTGTCTGAGTCTTGGAGTCTTGCGAATGAGGGTAAATGTGCGTGTGAAATTCGAGATTAAGTCATTAATTTCTCCTTCGGGAACACACGCGCGTGGAGTGGGTGGCGGGTGACCTTGCAGCGTGTTTAATGCGAGTGGAGTCTGAAAGGGCGCGAGAAGAGAGGTGTATTACGGCAGGAGTGAATGGGCGTGGAGTGTTTAAAAAGTTGGTGTGTAGGAGAGTGTGTAAAGTGGAGGTAAGTAAGGACGCAAACAGGTGAGAAATCCAGTATGCATCTTGAAGCCGTTGGTGGAGAAAGAAGCAAGCAGGAGAAAAATGGAGGTCAGAAGGAAGTTGGGAGGGAGGAAAGCCCTTTGAAGAATAAGGAGGGAAGGAGGAGAAAAGCGAAGGAAGGAAAGAAAGGAAGGAAAGGAGGCATGAAAAAGGAACGCCACTGAAAAGAAAGAGACAAATACAAGAAAAATGAACGGAAGAACGGGAGGTAGAGGAGGAAGAAAGAAGCAAGCAAAATAAACCAAGGGAGGGAGAGAAGGAGGGAGGGAAGTTACCTAATGGAGACCAAGATATTGAAGTAGGAAAAGACGAAGAGGGAGGGAGGGACGAGGGGTAGAGGCAGGAACGGCGTTGTTAAGAATAAGATATATACAAGAAGACAACGAAAGGAAGAACGGAAGGCAGGAGGGAGGTAGACCAGTGGAGAAGAAAGGAACAAATAGAGGAAACGGGGGGAAGGAGGGAAGGAGGGAGGGAAGTCAACAAATGGAGAGCAGGGAAATGAAGTAGGAAAAAAAAGATGAGGGAATACGGAAGCTAGGAACGGATAGAGGGAGTGAAGGAGGGAGGAACGAGGAATAGAAAGAGGAACGGCACTACGAAGGAAAAGACAAATACATGAAAGAGAGGAAAGGAAGAACGGAAAGTAGGAGGGAAGTAGAAGAAAAAGATAAGGAAAGGAAACGGAGGGAAGGAGAGGAGGGTGGAGGGAAGCTACCTAGTGGAGAACATGATATTGAAGTGGGAAAAACGATGAGGTAATACGGAAGAGAGGGAGGGAGGGAGGGAGGGAAGCCACCACGAGTAATATTATCAATTGGACACTCAAGAGCAGCCATGGGGTCAGGGCTCCTCATGAAGTGAAGGGAAGTGAATTGATGTCGTGTTTTCCTCAGTAAGACATCATACGCGGGGCTTCGTGAGATCGATCGCCCCATTACTGTGCACTTCCTGTTGCTTTCATCTTGAGTTTTTCTTTTATGCTTCGAGAAAAATCCTACTTTATGTTTTTAGGTTTTTGTTTTAATGATTATCGACATTATGAGCCTTGTGCGTGCTGACCAAAGAGATTTCACAAGCACACACACACACACACACACACACACACACACACACACACACATTAAAACGCACGCACACGGCCGACTCCAAATTGACATCGATCTTGTAATTCATCTTTCTCTCCTAATTCAACACTAAACTTTCGCCTTCTTTTCGCTCCCTTCGCTCTCTCCCCATATTCGTCTTCCTCCTACTCCTCCTCCTCCTCCTCCTCTTACTCTCCGTCTCAGCAAAGTGAAGTCTTCATTCTCGTTCGTTCAGTAATTAGGAATTTCTTTTGACTTATCGCTCTGGGAAGGAGGAAAATGGACACTAATAGCGAGTAATTAAGGAGCAGTAGGTCAAGAGTGAGCAAAGGCACGTCTCAGGAGGAGGAGGAGGAGGAGAGAGAGAAGAGGGAGGAGGAGAGGGAGGAGAAGGAGCAAGAAAAGATGGATGAGAAGTGCAGTTAGTGGTAAAAGTAATTGTATTTTGTGGGTTGGTGTACGTGTGTGTGTGTGTGTGTCCCCTTTCTTTAGCATCGTCCACTTCTTAATCGGCTGCCCCTTTTCTCTCTCTTCTCAAGCTTCCCGCAGGTCAGTTTCATGCTGAGCTGATTGCCAGAGAGTTTTTTCTTGCTCCAACATGTCCGTCCCTCAGGCCCTCCAGCACGCACCGTTGAGGATAAAGAAGAGACAGACAGACAGACACAGACGGACAAAGAAAAAATCATGCACATACACGCACACACATACACACACATACACGTAGTAACATGCTTTTTCATCACCCGGAATCATTTTCATTGCCACCCTCGCTGTCATTTTACACAACGAATCTGACAGGCGCAGGAAAACGATGAAGAAAAATTTATGCTGCCTATGATCAGTGCCTCGCCATGACCCTGTTTCGTCGTGACAGTACAGCGGCGGCTCATCCCTCCTTTGCATAACAGTGGACTCGCTCTCCTCAGACCCTAAAGCAATTCCTCACACAGGCTCTTCCTCAACACGCCGAGACTGGGGCACCGTAAGAACTAAGAACCATAACCTTCGTACCTAACCTGCCTATCTAGTTACACACCCACCCACACACACACACACACACCTCGTCCCAGAACCTAAGAACAAACCCTTTTAGAGAGCACGCCCATAGATACGCCTCCTAACGCTATTCTCTCGCAGTCATCCCCCCGCGCAGGCCAGTTCACAGATCACGTCTTCCTTTGACGGACTCCGATCCTCCTCGTCCCCCACTTAGCGCACGCATATTTCTTCTGTAGAAAGATAAACACAACTGGTTCGCACGTTCTGGTCTCTTTATGGGTCTCCTACAATAGCTCTTTGTAGTTTCTTAATGAAGAGAGGGAGTGAGGAAGGGATGGAGGGAGGGATTTACGGAGAGATGGGAGGTAGACCGTCATGCCTTTCCTCTCCTTTTGTTCCTCCTCTCCCTCGCCGGACCCGTCGTGGATGTGACGCAGTTCACTGACAAGACGCAGCGTGTTGCTCACTCTTTACGTGTATTACTTTCCTGTTTAACTTCTCGATCCATGCTTCGTTTGGGTTCACAGGACTCGCCCCAGCGACTTGGCGGCCTTGGGTTACCATTTATATCTCTAACAGGCTCATTTGTATTGATAAAAGGAAGGGAATTCAAGGCACAGTGCCAAAGTAAGAATCACATTAGCTTCCTGAAGACGGTTATTTAGGCTTATCTCCTCGTTGACATGCACACGACGCTCGCCGCACGCTAGGAATCGGACCCGCAGCGAACATGACAGGTGATCGGGGCCGCACCTGAGGCGGAGAGAGACCAAACATTGCAACTATTTACGAAACATTTACCCGCGAGCTGAGGTGCGTCGGGCCGGCTGTTGTGGGTTGGGGGTCCATTATCGAGGCCACGAGGCAGTAAATCCGTGTTCTAATACCGCACTGACTGACCTTCGGCGGGAGCAGGTGAGGTGAGTACGGGAAGCGTGGGTGGGGGCGGAGGCTGCCGGGGAGGGGGGAGGGAAGACGGGGGAGGAGGGAGAGGGGACGGAGGCGGAAGAGGAGATGGAGGAAGAGGATGAAACGGAGGAAAATAAGTGAAAATAGGAAGGTGGAGGGTGGAAACAAGGAATGAGGAAAACAAACAGAAAAAGGAGAGGAGTAAGAATAGCAGGAAAGAGAGAGAGAGAGAGAGAGAGAGAGAGAGAGAGAGAGAGAGAGAGAGAGAGAGATAGAGAAGAGGAGGAAGAGAAGGAAAAGGAGGAGGAAAAGAAGTGAAAATAGAAAGAAAGATGAGGATGAAAACAAGGAAGAGGGAGGCGTGAGGTAAACGAAAGGAGATAGAGAGGAAGAAAAATAGGAAAGAAAGAGAGAGTCAGGAAGGAGAGAGAGGAGGAAGGAAAAATTATAGATGCGGCGAGAAAAAAAAAAAGATTGAATAAGAAAACAGAAAAAATAATAAGAAAGAAATGTATATGATGTAGGAAATGACGCAGGCGACGAACGAAGAGAGAGAGAGAGAGAGAGAGAGAGAGAGAGAGAGAGAGAGAGAGAGAGAGAGAGAGAGAGAGAGAGAGAGAGAGAGAGAGAGAGAGAAATGGACGATAAAAGACCAGTGAATGTGAAACTAATTGGTGGTTCGCGTTTCTAAACAAATCCGAAGAGCAGGGAGAGAGTGAGAGAGAGAAAAAAAAACGAAGGAGAGAGAGAGAGAGAGAGAGAGAGAGAGAGAGAGAGAGAGAGAGAGAGACAGAAAGGTGTTTGCTGCCACAGAGGGAGATTAACCGGGTAGTATTGGGGAAGCACACACACACACACACACACACACACACACACACACACACACAAATAAACAAACAGTCGCCTCCGCCGCGAAACAAACCGCCCCACAAGAGTTACAAATGAACTAACGACCCTAAACTGGAGACGTTCGTACTCTACAAGGTGATGCGAGAGAGAGAGAGAGAGAGAGAGAGAGAGAGAGAGAGAGAGAGAGAGAGAGAGAGAGAGAGAGAGAGAGAGAGAGAGAGAGAGAGAGAGAGAGAGAGAGAGAGAGAGAGAGTCTAATGCTTCCTCTTCAGCCTGTGGGGAGATGACCTGACCTTAGTGTGTGTGTGTGTGTGTGTGTGTGTGTGTGTGTGTGTGTGTGTGTGTGTGAAAAAAAGGAAGGAAATAAAGAAAAAATGAAAAGATAATAAAGAAATTGTGTTTGAGAGAGAGAGAGAGAGAGAGAGAGAGAGAGAGAGAGAGAGAGAGAGAGACAAACTGAAAGTTAAAAAGGAAGATAATGCGTGTAAACAGAAAGAAATAGAAAGAATATTAAGTAAATGAGAGAGAAAAAAAACAAGGAAAGAAATGAAGCGAATAAAAAAAAAAATACAATCTAAACATTACCAAGTGGGCGTTAGTCATACGTCTGTTAATTTTATGTTTCTCTCTCTCTCTCTCTCTCTCTCTCTCTCTCTCATAAATTTCTCCTTCCGTTATTTTTTCTTTATATTTTGCAATCATATTTTTATCAACATTTTTACTTTTGCCACCTTCCGCCTTCTCTCTCTCTCTCTCTCTCTCTCTCTCGCTCGCTCTTTTTATACAGTTGCTGGGGCCCCTCCTCTATGGTCTCCCTCAAACACACACACCGCCGACGCCACTTACATGCTTTTGCTTCCTCCGTCTTCGTTTTCATCAGCGCCGCGGGAGGTTCTTCGCGGCGCCAAGACTCAAACTACGGCATAAACACTGCAGTTTTTTCTATCGTCGCTAGTTTCAAATCAAGTCGCCTTACGGAAACAAACACACACCTAGGTACACACACACACACACACACACGGTACGCCTCTCCTCACGCAAGTCCTGAGGGTGGGTCACGTGCCCTCCCTCGCCTGCGTCACCGTGGGGCACCAGATGAGTCTTAAGTAGGTCAAGTCTCTCTCTCTCTCTCTCTCTCTCTCTCTCTCTCTCTCTCTCTCTCTCTCTCTCTCTCTCTCTCTCTCTCTCTCTCTCTCTCTCTCGCAAGGTATGACAGTTCTATGGGAGGGTTTTCCGTTAACCATATACAACCAAACCTTTCAAAACCTCGTCTTTACTAACGCTATAACCCTCCTTCTCTCTCTCTCTCTCTCTCTCTCTCTCTCTCTCTCTCTCTCTATCGCAGCCTCAGGGAGATTTATGGGTGGGCGCGGGAAGGCTTGCCGAGGAAGGCTGTGGGAGATGCCGTGATGCTAGGCTTTATTATTAATTGTTGGTGCCCCCCTCACGCCACTACTGATGCTGCTCCTGGTGATGGTGGTGATGCTACTGGTGATAATGCTACTGGTGATGATGCTACTGGTGGTGATGCTACTGGTGGTGATGCTACTGGTGATGATGCTACTGGTGGTGATGCTACTGGTGGTGTGTAAAGGTGTGTGAGTTCCTGTGTGTTGCTGATGTTTCTCTTACTCCTAATACTGATGCTGATTCTGCTGACGTTACCACTAGTATAATACACAATAATAATTACCATATCAACACCATCATTACTACTACTACTACTACTACTACTACGACCACTACTATGAAAAAATACAGTCGATTATTTTTTTTACGTCAGTGTATATTTTTTCTCTCTCCCAACCTCCTCCCCTACATTTCTTTTTCCGTTACCTGCTTCCCTCCTCCCCTCCTGCTAACCTTTCCTCCCCTTCCTCTGTCACCTTGAATCTGACCGAGAGAGAAGACGAGGACGAGAGAGAGAGAGAGAGAGAGAGAGAGAGAGAGAGAGAGAGAGAGAGAGAGAGAGAGAGAGAGAGAATAAAAAAAAATAATATCGCACACTTAATCTCAATCAGTGTCTTTTCCTTCCTGGCCTTGACACTCTAGGGGCTTGGAAGCTTTATAGAGAATTATAAAAGGCATTCGAGCACATGTAGGGAATCGGAACCCAAGCCCAGTGTAATGATGTGCGTGAGAAGTCGCGAATGGAATGTATGTATGTACGTGTGTGTGTGTGTGTGTGTGTGTGTGTGTGTGTGTGTGTGTGTGTGTGTGCTTTTCTAGGTTATATATGTTATGTCTTAGGAGTTTTCACACCACTCTTGATATTTGTAAATGCCGCCAGAGGTCTCGTCGGTAACCACAACCACCACCACCTCCTCCTGTCTTCTCACACCACCATAACACCACTACTGCCGCTACTAACACATCCTCAGGCACTACTAACCGTCATAACACCACCGCCACCATTA
>NC_066548.1:11932531-11975031 GCF_024679095.1 Eriocheir sinensis
AGCCCAGTACTACTTAATTTAATTAGTTGAGTTACGCTAACTTGCAGTAGCTGCGGCTCTCTAAATCAATGTGTTTAACCAAAGTGGCTCTCTTGCAAAAATTAGTGAATAACACTGACCTACGGCAACGAATACGATATCTAAGTCTCTCTCTCTTTCAACACACACACACACACATCAGTAAGTGCCTCTAGTCAGCCCACACAGGACAGAAATACTCCATACAGACCTCAATTGAGACCATGTATGGGGGCATAGGAGTTAAGGGTCTCTCTCTCTCTCTCTCTCTCTCTCTCTCTCTTAGTCCTTTACAAACTTCACGGACCTTTAAGTGTTAGGGATAGGTATAACAACAACAACAACAACAATAATAATAATAACAATAATAATAATAATAATAATAATAATAATAATAATAATAATAATAATAATAACAATAATAATAATAACTCCCACTATGATAATGATTCGCCACCAAACGAATAATATGAAATAAACTCGACCACACACACACACACACACACACACACACACACACACACAAACACACACGCACACACAACTGAGCCTCACACTGGCGACCTCTTATCATCAGCGTGAGCAGGGGAGATAAAGGAGAGAGGGCAGAGGCAGGCCTAACGATGCTGCCGGAGAACACACACACACACACACACACACACACACACACACAGGTCACCTTCACGCAACTCCTGAAAGCCGCCTCTCAGGAAATAAAATGTAGTATATGATAATTATTTAAGTGTGGACAATATCAATGCTTTTTCTTCCAAGTAGACGAGTATGTGTATGTAAGTGTGTATATTAGTTTGTTTGCTGTGTGTTTGTGTGTTTGTTTGTGTGTGTGTGTGTGTGTGTGTGTGTGTGTGTGTGTGTGTGTGTGTGTGTGATTTTAACTTTCTTTTAAGACTTGCTAGGTGTTCACTCACCTCCCCCCCTCCCCCCCACTTCCCTTGCTCCTCACTCCCCCATTCAGACTGCTTCAATGTTGGGTTTTCGCGGAATAAATAAAATGCTGCCACTTCACGAATTGCTTGAATGCAACATATGATAGAAGTAAAGGACTAGTTTCGTCAATGACTTCCAATTAAACTTAACAGAAAACTCAAGAGATGTAATTACAAATGCAACCAGTTCGAGTTTATTTTCCCCCGATAATTTTTGTCGTAAAACTGTATCGCCTCTCCAGGAACATAAGCTTTATTAGTGTATTAAAAAGTTTTTGCTTTTTTTTTCACTTGAGGGAATACACACACACACACACACACACAAACACACACACACACACACACACACACACACACACACACACACACACACACACACGTCACTGATTCACATTAATAAAAAAAAGCATACATCCTGAGCGATATGGAAGGTTCGTTTGACGCAAGAGTTCGCCGAAGGTCACTGCACGAAAGTTCTCAAAGGATCCTCTCTGCCTAACTCTCACTCAGTCATTCACACTCATTAATTAAAACTCCCTCATACTCACTCACTCAGCGGACGTTAGCTCTCAAAGGATTCTCTCTCCCTAACTCCCCCAGACACTCACATTCAAACTCATTCTCTCACTCACTCACTCATACTCACACACAGTCACTCACACTCACTCACTTTCCCATTCTGATACATAATTTTCCTTTAGTACATTTTTATAATCTTTAAATGAACAAAGAAAAAAACGTAAAATGTGAAAATACTGAATGAGTCGAGAAGCCCAGAATGATAAAATTAAAGAGGAGAAAGAGGAGCAGGAGGAGGAGGAGGAGGAGGAGGAGGAAGAGGAAAAGGAATAGGAAGAGAAAGAGGAGGAGGAGGAGGAGGAGGAGGAGGAGGAGGGCGGCAGGACTGTTAACAAACCTCTCAAGGCTGTACTAAGCAGACCTACAAGTGCTCTCCATGACTGCCTTCCTTTACTCTCTCTCTCTCTCTCTCTCTCTCTCTCTCTTCCGCTATGAATCAGTTTAATTAACAAGGTCTTTTTCATCAGTAATTTCACGAACACGAAAATCTAGGTAGTCATCAATTTTAACTTTCCTCTTTTTTTTTACAATATCAAAATAACTGTGTAAAAGAAACGATATTAGAGTTAAGTTTGAGGTACAGACAGTAAGAAAATAATAACAGATGAAGAGGAAAGTGAAAGAAAAAAATAATAAGAGATGAAGAGGAGAATGAGAGAAAAAAAATGATTACGTAAAAAAATAATCTAGCCGCCTACCACTTATTCCATCACCACCACCACCACCACCGCCACCACCATTACCACCACCGTAGCGTTAATTACAGGTACGCGGCGACCTTGTACCCGTATTCTAATCATCCCGAGCCGATGAGTTTGACCTCTTGTGGCCGAAATTGAGGAAGGTCTTGAAAATGATTCCTTCCTTCCTCCCTCCTTCACTTTCCCTACCCTCCCCTTCCCTTCCCCACCCTCCCCTTCCCTTCCCTACACTCCCTCCTGCTCCCCACTCCTTCCCTTCCCTCCCGCCTCCCCATAGACCATTATTATTCATCTCGAGTGACCTTTCATTAATTTCCATAGAAGATGAAGGGACGGCAAGGGTTCCTCCCCATTAGTTTCTGAACGAGGGAGAAACAAAACGCAAATTACCTCTTTTCCATCAGGTCCTTCATTATCATTATCTCCATTATTATTGTTATTACTACTATACTTCCTTGACCCCGTTTTTATTTTTATTTTTTTGCATTTTTTTTCTCTCGCGTCCATTTTTTTTCCTTCCCTCTTGTCCTCCTTTCTGAATTTTCCTTCCTCGCAATCCCTCTTTAATACCTGCGCCCGAGACCTTTAATTACGACATTCACTAAGAGATGATCCCGGCTTTGTAATTAGCTCGTTTTAGTGCATAATGAATGGATCGGTGTGTGTGTGTGTGTGAGAGAGAGAGAGAGAGAGAGAGAGAGAGAGAGAGAGAGAGAGAGAGAGAGAGAGAGAGAGAGAGAGATAGAGAGAGAGAGAGAGAGAGAGAGAGAGAGAGAGAGAGAGAGAGAGAGAGAGAGAGAGAGAGAGAGAGAGAGAGAGAGAAGGCCTGTTTGTGATAATCTTATGTGTATCACTTTAGAAGCTTGAGAGTCTTTAGTAACCACAGATGGAATTATATTTGGTATGAAGCTGCAAGAAGATTATAAAAAAAACTCGAGTAAAGCAACACAAACAAGGAAATCAATAAACATAAGAGCCGTGGATTCGTGAATGAACACGAAGATAAATTTAATACTTCCCGAGATTATGAATGTGTCTGTGAAACTATTCTTAATTAAACCTGCTGGAATAATTATTTTTACGAGTTCACTGTTAATCTGCCTTTTCTAGTGTGTGTGTGTGTGTGTGTGTGTGTGTGTGTGTGTGTATTTGCGCGACCGCGTGGAAGTTAAACTCAACCATCTTGGCGGTACAAAAAAATGTGACAGAAATGGGCTGAAATAACCCCCTCTTAGGCCTGCCTGACACTAAGGGTGAGTTGGACGACGCAGACGAGGGCGAGGGAGCAGACTGGGATGCGTTACTTCACCTCGGGTCTTGAAACTAACATAACGGCGTGCTGGGAATGGGCTTAGCCAGTGGAATACATTTGGACGATTTTAGGCTTAACCTTTATCATTGCCTCAAGAAGACTGACTTTCTACGGTACACACTTAAGGTATCGCGTTTTTTCCTTTTCGGTTCGCACACTAATAACGTCTTTGGTGTCTTACGTTTAGAGAATGAACAAAATTTAAACATCGTAGAACATAACATATTCAGTTTATAATTTTGTAGCAAATATAATCTTTGTAACCCACCTCCTAGGGTGTCTGAGCAACCTAAGACTGACCCAAGGGAAACTGAATTAGCTATACCTACGCAAAGAGGATGATGAGGTCAGAGAGGGTCCAGAGACGCTTATATAAGAACCTGAAGCAGAAGGGTCCAAGAACGGAGACTATAAATAAACCGATAAAGAAAAAAATATGATTAATGTGAACGGGAAAAAGGTAATAATAATCATAAAAGTAAGGAGAGGGTGGGAGAAAGGAGAAAAAGGGAGCGCGATAAGGGGAAGGGGACGAAGAGAGGAAGAGGCTGGCAGGTACGAACATTGCCCTGGCCTCACCTGGCACCCGCGCGGCCACCACAAGGCGAGGGATCGAATAATTTTGTCCATGACGCGCGGCGGGGAGATAGAGGCCTCGTGTTGTCGAGAGAGAGGCGCGGCGGTGCTGGTGCTGCTTGTTTATAAGTATGTCTGTTTTTGTGGTGTGTGTGTGTGTGTGTGTGTGTGTGTGTGTCTGTTTTTGTGGTGTGTGTGTGTGTATGCGTGTGTGCCTGTTTATGTGTATGAATGTGTCTGTGTCTGTTTTTTGCGTGTCTCTCTGTTTCTCTGTGTCCTTGTATGTGTGTGTCTCTCTGTTTGCCCGTGAGTGTTTGTCTGTCTGTTATTTTTGTATATTTCTGCCTGCCTGTCACTCCGATAACCAACTCGTCAAAGATCTATAGCAACACACACACACACACACACACACACACACACACACACACATAGTTGCACAGCCATGACCTCTCTGAAACACACAGACGTTAAGGGAGCAACGAACGACGGAAAGAGTGAGTGTCTATGTGGTGATTTTTTGCTTCATCGGTGCCAAATGATGAAGGATAGAGGCGGGGGAGGAAGAGGGAGAGACAGAGGCGGAGGAGAAGGAGGAGGAGGAAGAAGAGGAGGAGATGGGGGAGGAGGAAGAAGCGGACAGGAAAAAATAAATGGTTGAGGAAAAGAGTGCGAAGAGGAGGAGGAGGAGAGAAAAGAAGAAAAAACACGTTGGAGATAGAATGCCGCGTAAGCAATATGAGGAAGAGGAGGTTAGAGACCCACAAAATTAAAGCGAAGAAAAGAATAAAGAAATAAAAAAACAACGTTCAAAGTCGTGAAGGAGGTCGAAGGCAGGCACATAAAACGGACGAACGGAAACAAACAAAAAAACATTAACATGTCTATGAAAAAAGTAAAGACCCACAAGGAGAAGAAGAAAGGAGTTCAGCAACACGACAAAACGAGGAAGTAAAGCGTCACACATTAAGAGAAACACGTGTAAGAATTTTAATGTTCCGTGAAGTACACAATACCCGAAACAAAGCGTAGGGGTAGGGGGGTGGGGGGTTGAGAGAGAGAGAGAGAGAGAGAGAGAGAGAGAGAGAGAGAGAGAGAGAGAGAGAGAGAGAGAGAGAGAGAGAGAGAGAGAGAGAGAGAGAGAGAGAGAGAGAGAGAGAGAGAGAGAGAGAGAGAAAAGACAGACAGACAGACAGACGGAAAGACAGACAGACAGACAGACAGACAAACAGGGAGGAGGTGGCCTAATGATTTGCGTGCGTTCGTGGACCAAGGTTCGAGTCCCACTGCAGTATGTTGACAATTTTAAACCCTCGCTGAGTGGCAGAAGATTACCCACATGGTGCCCAGACTGATAGTCGACCATAACTTCAGCGACTTCGGTCAAAAGGAGCACCGGGGGCAGCATGGGCCAAGACACAATAAATCAAACTCGTCTGGGCCACAAAGGGCTGGGAACGACCAAGAGGCTCCCCAATAGAGCCTACCGGTGTTATAGGTAGCACAAAAGAAAGCTAGACAGACAGACACATACATACATATATATAAGCAGAAAAACGGACAAACAAACAGAAAAACGCAGATAAAGAGTAACCTAGAAATAACAATGAGAAAAGACGACAGTGAAACACAAAACAAGTACTTATAAATTTACAAATGTAGAAATTAGTGATTATAATACTCTAGACTGATTTAATGGCAATATGATTATAACTTTCTAGATCTTACGAGGAATGAGAGCATAATTACACTTGAGCCACTAAAGAGACAAAGGAGGAGCTGAAGCGTTTACTCATGGCCACACACTTTTCCGGCACACCAGTGATTTGCCTCTGATGGGCCTTGCTACTTAATTAATGGCCTGCACAGCCTTACGCGCCACAAAAGATGCTCAAATCCATATCCACTGTTCGCTTGAGTACCCCTAAAACTGTTTGATATATTCTCTCTCTCTCTCTCTCATCGTAGAAACATTGAGCGCTTTAAGATTTGCCAAAAAAAAAAAAAAAACGGGACAGGAAACACCGACTAACGCCATCGTTGTGCAGTGTGTGTGTGTGTGTGTGTGTGTGTGTGTGTGTATGTGTGTTTCTCCTGAGCACATATAAACATAGGTGAGTTGGAGGGAGCAATTACATGGATGGAAAATGAAAGGAGTGATAGAAATGGGTAAGGCGGGAAGGAGGGAGCGGGGAGTGGGGGGAGGGGGCAGGGAGGGGGGCGGGGGAGGGGAGCGGAGAAGGGCACAGGCTGAAGGGACCCGTCGCGCTCCTCACTCCATCAAACTCACCTGAGCTTCACCAAACACCTGGGAATAATTACTCTCGTTCTCCGAAGTGGACCTCAATTACACGATTCATGGGAGAGGTTCTTATGCCGTGACTAGGGTTCGAAGCCATCCACATACCAGGCCCTGCTGTGTCATGTCCCCGGCGAGTGTATGTGTGTGTGTGTGTGTGTGTGTGTGTGTGTGTGTGTGTGTGTGTGTGTGTGTGTGTGTGTGTGTCATTAACTGTTACCTTTGTGGAGATACTGAATATGTTTTCGTCTTCCTCATTACTTTTTTTCGTCCTTCTCTCTCTTGCTTCGCTCCCTACCACTCGCCCTCTTTTTCTCCAGTTCCATTTCTATCTCTGTCGCCCCACTCCCTCTCCTTCCTAGCCTTCTCCCTATCAACCTCTTTCTTTTCTCCTCCTCTTCGTCCTCTTCCGGTTCCTCTCTCTACCTCTTATCCTTCGCCTTCCAATTATCCCTTTTAATTTCTTTCTATGTTTCTTCCTCTCTTCTCTTCGGTTTCGTCTTCTGTCTCTCCTTCATTCTAATTCTCCATTTCCCTTCCTCCCTCTGTTTATTCCCCTCTCCATCTTCGGTTCCTCCTTATGTCTCTCCCTCATTTATTCTGCCTCTCTTTCTCTCCTCCTCCTCCCTCCCTCCCTCCCTCCCTCTCTTCATGAGGTACGCGTGAATCAGGTTAATGAGTCACGATGGTTGTTGGTCCTGAAAAGACGGTCATTAATATTTTTTTCCTTCGCTGCCTGCAATTCATCACTGTTTGACTCGCGACGCTTAATCTTCATTTCGAAAGAGTCCAATTAACGGAATTAGAAACAGCCTTGAGCACGTTAATAGAGGAGACTTGATGAATAAGTACTTGTATGTTGTTGTTTTTTTCAGGATCCGTACCCAGCTAGTCTTATATTAAATTTCTTTTTAATCTTTTTTTTTCTAGGAGTTTAAACTTAAAATAAATAATGTTTTTACCCTGTTGTCTAGCCCTGTACCCAACCTTTTAGAAGTTTAATTTCTTTTTCATATTTTCCTTTTTGCTGTAAGTCTCAAATATATATAACAGATAATGTGTTTTCCTTTTTTCCATCTCCGTACCCTAGCCTCTGTAGCTATATTTCTTTCTCATCGTTCCTTTTTATCACTCAACATTTATAGATACCGTGTTTACATTTTCCTAGCTCCGTCCGTACCCTGGCCTTTGAAGCTACATTTCTTTATCGTATTTTTTTCTATTTCTTTTTGCCGTCCCGCTTGAGGCACTTTCCTCAGCTTCGCGCGTCGAGGAGATCATAAAGGAGTGGAAACCCGAACTCGTCCCGTCAGCAGTTTTGGCTGGAGAAAGAACGTCCCCGAGGTGTTGACGCTATTGAGGGAAGATGAAGTAGAGGGAAGGAGGAAACGGGGTTCGGATGTAGGGAAGAGAGGGAAGGAGATGGAGGATATAAAAAGTGCATGGAGGGAGAGAAGGAGGGAGGAAGGGAAGACCAAGGGGTACGCCGGAGGGAACGGAGGAAAGAGGAATCGAGGGTGGTCTTGGGAGGGAAGGCCAGGGGAGAGGTGCAAAGTGGAGGAATTGAGGCCTTTGTGTGTGTGTGTGTGTGTGTGTGTGTGTAAAGATGAATCGAGAGATGGATGGCAGGAGACATCACACACACACACACACACACACACACACACACACACACACACACACACAGTACCACCACCACAACCATATCAACAACAACAACAGCATCATAAGTAAGTAAGTAGGTAGGTAGGTGAGTGAATAAGAAGTAATTAAGTAAGAGGTAAGAATTCAGTCAGTCAGTCAGTAAGTAAGCGATTAAGTAACTGAGTAAGTAAGCAAGTAAGTAAGTTAAGTAAGTAAGTAGGTAAGTAGGTAAGTAAATGAGTAAACAAGAGGCAAAAAAAAAGAGCTAATTCGAGGGAGAAGATGAGGTTTAAAATGTATTTCAAGATTAAAAAGAGCAGTGAATCACAACTATATATTTTTTTTCAGAAACAATATGCAGCAATTATAATCACGTGGAGCCTCAGCCAAGCCACAAAACAACCCCCTCCCCTTCCCAACACACACACACACACACACACACACACACACACACACACACACACACACACACACACAGAAGAAGAAAAACTATAAGCCTGTTGTCCTAGAAAGTAAAGAAAGAACGCAACCACACAGCAGCAAAACAAACAAAACAAATCACGACACCGAACAAACACACAAAGCCTCAGTCGCTCCGGGAAGCAGCACCATGAAGGACCCTACAAAAATAGATGCGGCAAAAAATAAGTCGCCTTTCACCTCCGCGGATGAGACATGAATCCCTATTAGGTCCGCCGCGGTTATTTGAGCGTCCCCGCGACATAATAGTTTCGGGGTCCGCCGCGGCAAAAAGCTCCCCGATAGGTTTTCCTTCCTCCTGGAGACGCGGCCTGATTTATGGGCGAGTATTGAGGAGCCGAGGAGGCGAGGCGGAATTTCAAATAACCCGCCACGGACAGCATTCTCTTCGCGTGGGGGAGAGGTAAAAAAAAAGGGAAAAAAGTAAGGTGTGTTTTGCTGTATTGAAAGACCGATTTTTTTTCTTCTTTTTTCCGATTTCGAATGTTTAAAAAGGGAGATACAGACAGACAAACAGACAGAAAGAAACAGACTGTCACACAGAGGAATAAAACAGACAGAAGGAGAGAGAAAAGCAGATAAACAAACAGACAAACAGACAGAGGGAGAAACAGACACACACAGAGACAGACAGACAAATCCAGATAGAAAGCAATACAGGAAACAGACAGACAGATAGACACAGAGGCAAACACAAGAAGAAGAAAACAATGATATGCAAACAGACAAACACAAACAAAGATGAGACAGTTATCGGACGCACAAACACGACAAGAAAATAATACGAACAAACAAACAAACAGACAGAGAGGAAGAGAACAACTGACAACGCAAAATAAACAGGAAAATGAAAAATAAAAGAAAACAAAGGAAGTAGAAACAGAGAAGAAAGGAATCTAAATAAATAAAAGACATCAGAAAAAAATAAAGAGGAAGATAGATAGAGTGAAAGGATGATAGGAGAGAGAGAGAGAGAGAGAGAGAGAGAGAGAGAGAGAGAGAGAGAGAGAGAGAGAGAGAGAGAGAGAGAGAGAGAGAGAGAGAGAGAGAGAGAGAGAGAGAGAGAGAGAGAGAGAGAGAGAGAGAGAGAGAGAGAGAGAGAGAGAGAGAGAGAGAGAGAGAGAGAGAGAGAGAGAGAGAGAGAGAGAGAGAGAGAGAGAGAGAGAGAGAGAGAAAAAAAAGAACGGAGGAAAAAAAAAAAAAGGAGTAGTAACTGAAACAGAGGCAACATGATAAATAAAAGAAAGAAGAAAAGAAGGAGAAGATAAAGTGATAGGGAAACAGAAGAGGGGAGGAAGGAGGGAAAGAGAAGTGCAGAAGAGAAAAAATATATAAAAAAGAGAGTAGAAACAGAAACAGAGCCAATAAAATAAATCAAAGAAAACAGGAAAAGAGAAGGGCAAGATGGAGTGAAAGGGAGATATAAGAGAAGCGAGGGAGGAGGGAGAGAGAGCGAAGTACAGAAAGAGGTAAAAAAACAAAACAAAAAAAGGAACAATGAAATAAATAAAATGACGCTTGAAAAAAAGGGATACATAGATAAAGTGAAAGGGAGATACAGAGAGAGAGAGAGAGAGAGAGAGAGAGAGAGAGAGAGAGAGAGAGAGAGAGAGAGAGAGAGAGAGAGAGAGAGAGAGAGAGAGAGAGAGAGAGAGAGAGAGAGAGAGAGAGAGAGAGAGAGAGTACAGAAGTGAAAATTAAAAAAAAAAACTACATTAGAAACAGAAAAGCATTGAAATACCTAAAAGGAGGGGAATATAGACAAAGCATAAAGGAGATGCGTAGAAAGAGAGGAGAGAGAGAGAGAGAGAGAGAGAGAGAGAGAGAGAGAGAGAGAGAGAGAGAGAGAGAGAGAGAGAGAGAGAGAGAGAGAGAGAGAGAGAGAGAGAGAGAGAGAGAGAAGTACTGAAAGGGGAACAAAAAAGCTTAAGAAAAAAAAGAGAATCGTGTGGACTGATGATCCCGAGACGCTGGAGGGAAGAAGGGGGACGAGGAGGAGGAGGAGAAGAGGGGGAGGAGGAAGCCCACCCTTGTTTATACTGCGTTATTGGTCCGCCTATCATGAAAAGCTACTGTTGTGATGACTGGCTGCCTGACGCGAGGGTCCGGCCGCCCAGGGCACCACGCATGAACCAAGTCCCTTCCCTTCGTCGACTCCCCTCGGGGCTTAACATCGAACTCAACATAAAACCACACGCAGCTGTTATTTCCAGGCCAGTGTGCTCCTCCTCCTCCTCCAGCCTGCCCGCCAGCCAGCCAACCAGCCAGACAGCCATGGGGGGTAGAGAGAAGGGGGAAGAGGGCGAGGGAAAAAGATGGTTGAAAAAGTGTTTCTCAGTACGGTTTGTTAAGAGTGGAATAGGATGAATAGACGAAGGAGGAAGCGGGGAGTGTGTGATTGGAAGGAGCGGCGTTTGAAAGCCTGAAAGGAGCGTGTGTGTCCTGGGGAAAGGTAGAAGGAGGGATGGTGGAATGGGTGGGCGTTGTGTGGGCTCGGGGAAGGACGCGGGTGTAATGGTGGAGGTTGTGAAGGGTTACGATAGATAGATAGATAGAAAGATAGATATGTAGATAGATAGACAGATATAAAGAGAGTAAGTGTGTATGTGTTTGTTTGTTTGTGTGTGTGTGTGTGTGTGTGTGTGTCCCCCCACCCCCCATTGGTAGGTGTGTCAGGGGCGTGTCGCAGCAACTCCAACAAATCTACGGGCGGCTTTAACTGTTAAGTGACGAGGGGGGGGGGGGAGACGGGGGGGGGGGGGGGGACGCCTGATTGGATTACAGACCTAGAGTACTCGTAGCTCGGCTTCCTTTGGTCCAGTTTACGCCGGTAAGGTGCACATACACACATGTACATACGAAGTACATACGCACGAACATTGGTTATCCATGCAATACACATGCACATACCTTAAGTGTACATGTTGGGTATCTATGTGTGTGTGTGTGTGTGTGTGTGTGTGTGTGTATGTGTGTGTGTGTGTGTGTGTGTTGCTCGTCTAAAAACCGGTGTGATGTGTGTGCGGGGGATATCTACATTCTTCCTATTTTTCGTTGTCTAATGTTCAAAAGTTATAGCTCAGCCTCACTTGTGCTCCAGCTGTCAAAGGTAAAGATGCAGCTCCTATGGGGTGCCTGTGCCTCCCAACTTCTAATAACATCACGTTTCTAATTCACACATAGAATCGCATAGTGGCTTTGTCGTCACACAAATATTTAATCAGTAAAATTTGTAAAGCTTAACAATCGTGTGCTTCCAGTTTAACTCGCACCTAAACAGAATTATCTACAATCTTTTTATTAACATTTCCAAATCTATTTAACCTTAATATTCCTAAAACTAAACTCTAATCTAGTCATCTCTTTGCTCATACTTTATGTAGGGTTTTGAATGATTCAGTACACGTCCCGTCCCTTTCCCACCATATACCTTTACTGAAATATTTGAATAATTTTAACAGGGTAAGGTTTTTTTATCCTTCGTGTGACCTAGATCCTCAGTAAACGTGTGGTCCGGATGGACGCCCTACACAGTATTTGAAGTTAAATCTCTGGTTTCGCAGTGACAGCCTGGGTGGTTCGACTTCCGACCATGTCTGTCTAACTAAAAGTATCCCTCACATTAATGCCTTATAACTTTTCTTTCATGTAATAAATCTTTTTAAACTATCATGAATAGGAATATTTTAAAGGTACCAGCTGTGTCACATTCATCCCACTCACCGCCTCACGTGACTCTTCGGAAAGATATATAAATCAATATATGAGTAAAGATCAAATTCCCACAGATCACCAACCAAGCACTTTCAAGGTCCACAGAAAGCATTGATTGATTGTGTGTGTGTGTGTGTGTGTGTGTGTGTGTGTGTGTGTGTGTGTGTGTGTGTGTGTGTGTGTGTGTGTGTGTGTGTGTGTGTGTGTGGGGGAGGGGGGTCGTAAACGAAACTGCTCGTTGATCTCTTACGTTTTAAAGGAAGAACAAATTTTCGCTAAAATTCAGGGAAAAAATAATAATGTTTGTTTTACATTTGTTGTCATTCCTTTCATGTCACAACAATCAAACTAATCGGATTGAGGACGTGTGTTTAACCTTAATTAAAGCAACATGGCTATTTTAGAGTAAATGCATCACGGAGAGTCGAGAACACTTGGTCTTAGAGGAAAATATGATAAATAGCGAGGAAAAAAAATGTTTCTGAATGGAAAAGAACTACTAATTAATGATAATTAATGAGAAATGTACGAGACGGAAAACAAAAGAAAATAATGTACGCATTTGAGTCCAAAAATAATGAAGATGTAAGACTTCTAAATGATTCAAAACAAGTTACCAGCTTACAGTTCTGAGTGCAGTTCTGAGCGTCACCAACATGTCGCTAAACCTGACTTCCCGCGGCACACAAGATCGGTTCACTCCACTGCTCTTCGTGTATGCAAACCCACTCGACGATTTGATATTAGCAGACATTATTAAAATCCCGAGAGTCATCAAGAGGCTGGATCGCGCTTTACCCTCTTCAGGAACACTAACCCTGGAAGTGATATGAGGAGGCAACTTTTTCATGACGTGACTTTATTAGCATATTCCAAGCTGATCTTTCGTCTTGACTTGAAGGACGGACGTTCGGGGCCGCGGCGGCGTCCTGTGTTCGGGCTAACCGGGGGAAGGAGTGCGGAGGGAAGAAGAAAACATCGGAATTATGAATCAGCAAAACAAGAAAAAAAATGAAGTAAAAGAGGGATCATGAACGCTTTTTGACGGCCACGTCGGATCACACGAAGAGGATGAAGGGACGGCAAAGAAGGCCGAGGGTTAAGGCGAAGGGGGAAGGAGACAGAGGGACAGTAAGACGAACTGATCACATGTGACTTCAGCATGCAAAAGGTTTCCGGGAACACTGCGTCATGTAACTCGGAGGATTATGTGTACCCTTTTTTTCTCGTTCTCTTTCTTCCTCTGCAGGTTCTTGCCCTCTAGGTCACGTCAAAGTGGATAGCGAGTGGCAGGGAGGCAGGTAAGGGGTGGGAGGTAAAGGGGAAGGGAGGAAGGGGTAAGGGAGGGAGACAGCTTCAAGTCCTGACCTACCGTACAGCAAATCAGATGTCGACTCAGCCTAGGGACGAAGACGACGATGCAACGGACCCACTGCAATCCCCGGGGCTAGTAAGGAAAGGCCTCTTAAGCTCGTTGTACCCAGAACGTGAAAAGCAACTGCAGGGCTGCGGTGAAGGTACGAATACCGAACGAAAGTCACTGTTTAAAGACTTGTCCAGGTGCTTCGTCAAGGCTGTTCTCTTCACGTTGCGAGTGTGTGTGAGTGAGCTACGTGCCAAGAGCTTTTAGATAGCATTAACAGCAGCAGAGGAGTTACAACACAGCACTATTAGCCTGGTAGTAGTGATGGGATGGCAGGCAGTAGTGATAGTAGTGTTTTGATATTATTTTGGGTGTCGTGAGGCAAGGAATTAAGTGACGAGGATTAAGGTGTGTGCAACGAATATAATGTAAGAGGATTAACAACAAGTCGCACATCAAAATAAGTATAGCGCAGAACTCTTAACCGGGTATAAATGACGAAATCCTAACACACACACACACACACACACACACACACACACACACACACTCACGTACCTAAGCCACATTACTACTCACACGGCGCTTTGTCCTCATTCTTGCATGCCCTTGTGACGCGCGAAGGGCTCAAGAGTGACAGGCAGTGCGGCAGGTCAAGAATGAGGGGGGGGAGGGTAAGGGAGCTATGGGAGAGGCAGGGGGGGGGGGGAGAGAGAGGGGAAGGGATAAAGGGAGACGTCATACTCTTGGGACAGCTCCTGAGGGAATCCAAAGGGCGGGTTATTACGGCCATCAAAGTCATCTTAGTGGGGAGGTAAATCTGTCAGGTGCATGGGGCCCCAGGTGAACCAGCGCCGACCTGCATTCGTATGTAGGCTAATGGCAATCACGCAGCTTTAAACTTTGTACCTTACCTCCGATTATATTTTGCTGCGCTTCTGCCCACCTTTTGCCTATGTATTTATCTATATTAATGTAACTGTTTGTATTCTTTTTTTAAGCTGCCAATGAGAACTTTTGTAGAATTTATTTTATTCTGCTGCTCCTCTGTCCCCTTTTGATCCATCTTTTCTTTTTCAAATCTGGCAATCTATAACTTTTCATTAGTTGATTGATATTATTGATGCTATTATTGTTGTTATTGTTTTTGTTATCGTTGTCATTGTCATTATTAGTGTTATATTCATTATTATCATCACTAAACTCCTCGCCGTCGTCATCATCATTATATTCATCCTCATCATTAATTAACAAAGGAATCAGCGCAAAAAGTCGAGACGAATTTTTTCCAGGTGTGAGAGAGCTGACCCGCCGGCCGAGCAGGTGAGAAAATACACCCCCGGAGCCAGGTGGACGATGAAACAACACACACACACACACACACACACACACACACACACACACTCATACCCACCCCCACACCACACAGCCACACACACCCTTACACACACACACACACACACACACACACACACACACACACACACACACACACACACACACACACACACACACACACACACAGGCGGTGGCTGAACAGATAGCAAGACGGCCCCGCGTTCAGGAGGACGCGAGCTCAATCCCCGCCCGGTGCCACCAAGCTGGGATTTTTCAGCCGCCGCCGAGTGGCTTAAAACTACCCACATGCTGTCCAGAAGACCACCTATCAACCCGGACTCTAGATTCTAGGATTAAAGATGAGCTCCGGGAGGGCAGCATGAGCCAATGCAAGATGGCGCCACTATAAACACTCGCCTGGGCCAGAACGGGCTGGGCCGACCATCAGGACCCACCGGGAAGAAGCCTACCGGCGCAATAGGCCAAGACGTAAATACACACACACACACACACACACACACACACACACACACACACACTCATGCCTGCCACGTGACTTCAGCAGTGCCAAAACTAGAACACTTCTTTTACAGCAACGAAGCAGATTAAGGGCAACAACAACACAAAAAGCCCGCTAGTCACAGTTCCTAAAAAAAATAAAAAAAAGACCGTGCGAGGCATGGTTGGTTGATTAAAGGCGAAGGCGGAACAAAATACCAAGACGAGTCCACCACCACAACCACCACCACCACAACCACCACCACCACAACCACCATCACTACAACAAGTCCAAGCTAGGAAGAAGCCCCATGGAGTCCTGTCTAATTACCGTCCTCCAGGGGGTCGCCACACCACAAGAAGGGTCAACGGCGTCCTTGTTAACCCCCAGGAAGGTCAGAGATCACGGCAACACCCCAGCTTCCCCTGACACCACTCCTGATGCCTCCCACCCATCCAGTGTCGCGGTAACAAGCCAATTATTGAGCGAGTTAATGAGTGAAAGTCCCGAGCGAAGGGTTGAGGGGAGCGGGGTGATGGTGGGGGGTATGGGATGATGGTTATTAAGGGGATGAAGGGTCAGGAGTGGTAGGGAATAGGGCACGGGAAAGTAGAGAGATGCAGCAGGGTAGAGTAGAAAGGGGTAGAGGGTTAGGAGAGGGAGAAAGAGAGAAAGGTCGTTTGGCTACAGCAAGGAGAAAGTACAGCGAGGAGTGAAAGCGAGGATAGCAAGGAATTTGTAAAGCTTTAGAAAGGAAAGGAAGTTAGTCCATGAGGTTTTAAATGTGTAGTATAGGAAAGGAGAGGACTAAAAGATGAGGAGGATGAGTGTTGAAGGAAGAGAAAGAGGGCGTTTGACTACATCAGTAAGGAGAGAAAGTAGAATTGAGGATAGGAAGTAATGTGCAAAGAGGAAAGAAGGCTAGGTTTAAAATGTGTATAGGAGGGGGGAAAGGAGGGGACTAGCGGTGTGTGTGTGTGTGTGTGTGTGTGTGTGGTCGAGATTGTGTGGTACGTTTAAATAGACTACTTGTGAAGGCTGTTACTGTTACTGGTGTTTGTGGCGATGGTGGTGGTGGTGGTGGTGGTGGTTATACTAGTGGTCGTATTTACACACATGTTTGAGCCGGTGTTTGCTTGCTTACTTGTGTTTATCTGGGAGGCGAAAATATTTGTAGTAGACGTGTGTGTGTGTGTGTGTGTGTGTGTGTGTGTGTGTGTGTGGAGAGAGAGAGAGAGAGAGAGAGAGAGAGAGAGAGAGAGAGAGAGAGAGAGAGAGAGAGAGAGAGAGAGAGAGAGACTTATATAAAAGTTTGAAGCGATAAATATTTAAGAGAAAACTGGCATAGAAAATGTGTAGAAAAGGGATGGAAAGTCGTAGAGGAAACAAACTAAATTAAAGAACTGATTATGACAGGAATAGACAGGTAAAACTCAAAGAGAGATGAAAATAACGAAAATAAATCGAACATAATTAATTCAGTAAAGGGAAGGAGAGGAAAATGGACTTAAGAGTTTTATGTAAGTATCGCTTAAAGTTTTGTTTCAAAGTCATCATGGCAATTGAAACTTACCGTATTACCTTTCCCTTCTCTTCCTCTTTAATTTAAACACCAATATCACAGTCTAGTACTAAGTCAGTCCTCGATGTTAATGTAAACACCTCTCATTCCGTCTACCATTTTTTTTTTTTTTCATTTCAGCCAAAACAAGTTCCGACAGGGTACGTTTCTATGAAGTATTCGGCATCCATTTTATCGTTTTTCCTTCTTCTTCTCTTCCTCCTCCTTTTTACTCTTCCTCCTTCTCCTTCTTCTCCTCATGCTCCTCTTCCTCCTCCTTTTTATTCTTCCTCCTTCTCCTTCTCATCATGCTCCTACTCCTCCTACTTCTCGACACAACAAATCATATAGAATAATCCCTATCTAACGTTCATCATATTCCGGTTTCTTCGTTCCTCTCATGTTCTCCACGCTCACCTCGACCCGCCGCTCCTGACCCATTACGGAGTCCCGCGGTCGTCCTTTCGAGGTGGATTCTCTCTCTTTACAGACTCACACAACCAGGCTCTTATTTTCCCGTTGTGCTGTCTCTCTCTCTCACTCTTTGTCCTCACTTCGCTCCACACACACACACACACACACACACACACACACACACACACACACGTCACCAAACCCGTAATCCTGGCTCCGCTATCTCTCAGGACTATCAGGGTCAATATCGTTTAGCGAGTACCGCCTCGTTCCCAACACCAATACCACCACTACCATCACCTCCTTAGCTGCCACGCCACCCCCACCTCCACTGCCACCTCCTCCACCACCTCCTATCTATCATCTCTGACAATGACACGCTCGCAAAACCCGGGGCTGTTTTCAGACGCCACGCTCAGCTCCACACAGACATGACGGACAAATAGACACCCAGTTCCTGCCTATCGCTACATCTGTGTGCTGGGCTGTCTTCTTTTCGTACTCACACCCGTCAAACGCCGCCGCGGGTTAGGGATATCAGATAATACTATGAAGTCATGTTTTTTTTTCTGGGCTTCCTTGTTATAGGTGTTTTCTGGGCTCTTTCGTTCTCGGTTCCTTTCTTTATCGGCACATCAGTCATTCCGGTACAATAATTATTACGGCACAACGGAGTCTTTCATGTGCCCGGAGATGCAACAACGCGATGGGACACACACACATGCACGTTACTGTCACACGTTCAGATATCTCCGTTCCCGTTTTCCTAGTATGTCCTCTTTCTTGTACTGCTTCCGTTCGTACACAAGAGCGAGGAAAGTCCAACATGGTAATTCATATTTTTTTACGTCACATTTCAAGTTTGTTTATTTCCCCGAGTTACTGTTTGCATGCGAGCCGAGTCCCTCTGTCTGTACTCACTAAGGTGAAGTTTGTATAGCCAGAACCCTTGTGCACGCATCCATCAAAAGGTGCGTATTTCCATCATATAATTTACCGAATAATGTACCTTATCTTAGTCAGCCTTACTAACGGGATACAAATGGGTTTCGTCTCGCTAGAATGATGAGAGTTCAGAATAGCTTTTTTTTTTTTTCAACGACCCTTCCCGAACGGTCCGTGCCAATTATAGCAACAACTAACATCATCAATAACGGAAGCAGAAACATCAGCAGCACAGTAGTAGGAGTAGTAGTAGTAATAGCAGCAACAGCAGCAACATTAGTAGTATAGTAGTAGTAGTAGTAGTAGTAGTAGCGACAAAAGTGGCGGTGTTAAGATTTGA
Source organism: Eriocheir sinensis (assembly GCF_024679095.1). Lineage (NCBI taxonomy): Eukaryota > Metazoa > Arthropoda > Malacostraca > Decapoda > Varunidae > Eriocheir > Eriocheir sinensis. Next base: position 11,951,259 of record NC_066548.1, read on the forward strand.
CAGCCGCGTTGCAAGGGGCTGGAGGGCGTGAGGGTGCGACACGACGGACATGTAATGGGAATGAAGTCATGACGCAATAATTACCGTCTGGGGCGAGGGTGGCGGAGTGGGAGCGCCGGCGGGGGGGGCGTCGCGTCACCTGCTGCACGGGGCGGTCGCAGCCATCCCTCGAGGGGAAGCGTCACCATAAACACCATAAATCTCGCGTGTCGTAAACGACGAGGCGGCCAACTGGCACAGGAAAACACCTTAGCAACGGAGCAGCGCGGCGGTAATTGAATGTTATTACTCAGCTCGGAACTCATAACAGCATAAATGTTCCTCAATTCCGCGTAAGTTACGAGAATCAAGGAACACTTAGAAATCGAGTAATGTAGTTTACCAAGCCATTAGGGTCGCTGAATGTCACACAGGAATATACTACACACGCCCCAATTTTCCGATGCAACTCAACACCGATTGAAGCACACTCGCCGTGGTCACACACTACACATTACGAAGAAATAAATACTATAACTTTGACGCTAACATCAGTGAGTGTAAAAATAGTTAAGGAAATCTGTGGAAGTCTGTAATTTGTTATCCTGTCATTGATTAAAAATTCTAATAGCAGCAGCAGCAGCAGCAGTAGAAGCGTTTTCCAATAAGTCACGGTAATGTGTGCTGGATCTTTGCGAATGCCATGTATATGCTGGTGGAAGTAATCTGGAATCCATCAGGTGTCAAAATAACGTAATGCCCTGACGCTTTACAAATCAGATCTATATACCGACTGTGTGTTGCAGGTCACCAGCCGAAGTCGCAAAGGCTGCAGACAGACCCTTCGACAGTCCTCTTGGTGCATTGGGTGCCGCCGCTGCAGCCTTCTGGTGATGTGTGGCGCGCACTGCGGCGGTGGACACACGGTAGTCCACAGGTGCTCCTTTAGTGAGTGTCTAATGAAGGCCAATCCTATATCAGCCGTGAACCCCAGTGGCAGTAATCACGCCGTTACCGTGCTTGCCGCTGCAGGGGAGGACGTGGGGAGCAGGAGAGGGGACGGCCAGCAGGGAAGGGGGCGGTGAGCATGCACTGAAGAGCGTGGTAAATAGGGGAGGGCGCGGTAAGCAGGGGAAGGGTCGCTAAGCATGGAGGGGGCGAGTGTCTGCCTCACGTCACACTGCAGCAGGACGCCTCGCCTCCCCCAACGCACGGAGTCCAGTTGTGTTAATGTCTTACTAATGACTGGTAATGCGGGGCGGCGCCGCGGGAGGGCTGACTGTGCTTCTGCTTATCATGCAGACCGTCTTAGCACTTTTTTTCAGCCATGTAAAAATAGTTCCACCATCGACTTTGTGATGATATATAATGTGTAGGAAGAGTAGAGTAAAGCATTTTCTTTTTCTTCGTTATGAATGTTGCGCGCAACAGTATGAGGAAAAATAAACTACCACGACTTAGTGGCATAACTTTGCAAACAAACAAGATCTTAATGAACTGAGCATAAAAAAATATGGATCGGACTTCGAATAAGCGAGCAAAAGAATAACCAAAACCGCATTTCGTATTTATTAAAAGAAAAACGAAAAACGGAAGGAAAAAAGTACAACGCTTAGCTAGGTCACACTTCATATACTTTATTAATAAGGAATTCTATGCTGGGCCAAAATAAAATCGTACAATGACAAAAGTAAAGCCCATTTTGCCTTAAAGATTAAATCTGAATAAAAGATAATGTTATTGTGTGTGTGTGTGTGTGTGTGTGTGTGTGTGTGTGTGTGTGTGTGTGTGTGTGTGTGTGTGTGTGTGTGTGTGTGTGTGTGTGTGTGTGTGTGTGTGTGTGTGTGTGTGTGTGTGTGTGTGTGTGTGTGTGTGTGTGTGTGTGTGTGTGTGTGCTTGGTTAAGATAAAAGAGCAGACATGGATATTTACAGACTTGCAGACAGACGCAGATGGATAGGTTGATCGACAGACAAATATAAATAGACACATACAGAGACAGACAGATACACGGGATTGATAGATAGAAAGATGAATAGATAAATAGAAATAAAGACATACATATAATAAAATAAATAACTAAAGATATATAAAAATGTAAAGAGACAGACAGACAAAGATACACAGTGCTAGAAGGGTAGAGACAGACAGACAAAGATACACAGTGCTAGAAGGGTAGAGACAGACAGACAAAGATACACAGTGCTAGAAGGGTAGAGACAGACAGACAAAGATACACAGTGCTAGAAGGGTAGAGACAGACAGACAAAGATACAGTGTGTTAGAAGGGTAGAGACAGACAGACAACACAAAGTTATTCTGAGCCGCCCATCGATCACATAGGCTGCGTGGCGGAGCGTTTACTCACAAACTTCCAGGAAGCCAATCTCGCTCAAGCACCGAATTAGGCTCCGTGAGAATTTCCATAACGTCTTCCCGGAACACAACCGCGAAAATACCCGAGACTGTTGCAAAATAGGCAGAGAATGTTGATGACGAAGATTAGCAGTAGTTAAAGGATATGTAACCACTAAACCTCTGCTATTAAATGTTATCAGTAGTAATCAAATTCGAACATCCATATGACGTCTTAACTCTTAGGGTTCAATAATTAAGAAAATGGAATCGAAAAAAAGTTATCAATAGTTGCTAAATTCGAACATGCATTGTGACATTCTTACTCCAATAGGTGATAATAACTTAGGAGTTAGAACCACCGTATTAGTTTTCAAAAGAGGTAAAGAAAGGAGAAGTCAAGGGTGGTTTCAGGGTGTGGAAGGGGAAGCAGGGGGGCTGACGGGGTCCTCCTCCTCCTCCTCCTCCTCTCTCTTCTCTCTCTCCTCAAATACTTTCCTTATTACTCGCCCTCCCCCCCCCCCTTCACAGAGCCACTCGAAATGATAACGTAGATTACTTAAGAGAAGAAGAAAAAAAGAAAAACTCCCAGGAAAACTGTCATACCTCGCATTAATAAAGAGAGCGATATATAAATAGATCGATATCAAATTAAGATAAAAAAATCATGAGACGAGTCGCGGTTCCTATAAAAAATGTATAACAGTAGTAGTAGTAGTAGTAGTAGTAGTAGTAGTAGTAGTAGTAGTAGTAGTAGTAGTGGTAGTAGTAGTAGTTGTAGTAGTTGCAGGGTGGTGAAAGTTGTAAAAGTAGTAGTAGTAGTAGTAGTAGTAGTAGTAGTAGTAGTAGTAGTAGTAGTAGCAGCAATAGTAGTAGTAGTAGTAGTAGTAGTAGTAGTAGTAGTAGTAGTAGTAGTAGTAGTAGCAATAGTAGTAGTAGTATCAGAGTAGTAGTAGTAGTAGTAGTAGTAGTAGTGATGCTAGTAGAAGTGGTGGTGTGGGTTGTGGTGATCGTGAACTGTAGGGGATCGTGTTCCTGGGAGGGGCGGCGTGCTCAGGGCAGCTTGCAGGGGGCGGCTTAGGGGAGGGCGGTAGGGTGGTGGCGGAGGACGGGGTTGGGCTATGTATGTGCGGCCGTACGTCAATGCTGTCTATGATTAATTGGTTATGGATGTTCGGGGACGGCCGCGGGGCATTTGGGTCCTTACGGGGTACGGCCGGCCCCAATTACAGTGGTTACAAGGTTATTGCAGTTAGTATTATTATTATTGCGGTTATTATTATTATTATTATTATTATTATTATTATTATTATTATTATTATTATTATTGCCATTATCAATATTTTTTTTGGGGGGGTAATGTTGGTGAAAGCGGTAATTTTCTTTTAAAAATGCTTAGTCTATCCGAATTTAGTTTTATTATATTATCACAATCATATATTGCAGTTAATTTGGGCAAATCTGTTTTTTCCTTGCCGTCACTCACACGATGGAAAGCACAGCAATTTCCTCACCTGAATTACACGCCTGCTGAGTCATTGCCGAGGAGTGAAACGCGTCTCCCTAGTTTGTGTCTCGGTTTTTATTTACCTCAAAAAGTTATTCACTGACATATATATCATTTTGTCTTTGAAATGTAGCTCGGAAGAATAACAGGACTGGCAGGACTAATAATGAAATGAAATAATCAGCAAACAACAATAAGAATAAAAAATAAATATAACAATAAAAACAACAATAAGGATGGTGCGAATAACAACAACAACAACAACAACAACAACAACAACAACAAAAACAACAACAACAACAACAATAACAATAATAATAATAATAATAATAATAATAATAATAATAATAATAATAATAATAATAATAAGAAGAAGAAGAAGAAGAAGAAGAAGAAGAAAAAGAAGAAGAAGAAGAAGAACAAAAACAAGAGCAAGAAGAACAAGAACAAGAACAAAAAAACAAGAACAAGAAGAACAAGAACAAGAAGAATATGAAGAACAAGAACAAGAAGAATAAGAGGAGCAAAAACAACAACACAACAACAAAAACAACAACAATAACCATAACCACAACCATAATAATTAGCGTGGCGAGGACTAACAGCAGACAGAAGTAGATGTAGAGGGCAGGTGATAAGACAGCAATAAACGCGATGGCCCGAGCACCTTTGACGCGAGGGTGAGGGATTAGACACGCCAGCTGGGGATAAGAGGCTCAGCTCGATAGTGACTGATAGCGGGGGCGATAAGCGGAAAGACAGGTGAGAGAGGCGATAGCGGCGGTGTGAGCCAGGTGGTGGTGCTGGTGGTGGGAAGCAGAGGTGGTGGGAACAGAGGTGGTGGGGACAGTGGTGGTGGTGGTAGTGATGGGGGTAGTGGGGGGCTGCCGAGGGGTTGTTCAGAGAGAGGCGGATGTCAGTTAGCTAGGGGGAAGGGGGTAGAGGTAGCAGAGAGAGGGGGGGGGGGCTTGTCAGCCGGGGGGAAGAGGGATAGAGGTAGCGTGGGGAAGTGTAGAAGAGAGAAGAGAGAGGGGGGGGGTAGAGGTAGTGTGGGAAGTGGAGGGGGCACAGAGGAGGGGGGTAGATATAGTGTGGGAGGTGAAGGGGGCAGAGAGAGGGAGAGGGGTCAGTAAGCTAAGGGGGGGAGTGGAGTGGAGGTAGTGTGGGAGGTGGAGGGGGGCTGAGAAAGAGGGGGGTCAGTCAACGGGGGTGATAATCATGTTAAGGAGTAGTGGTAGCTGTAATTCCAGGGGGTCAGGCGGTAAGGAGGCGGCGGCGGCAGGTGTTTTCAGGTAACAACGTTCGCAGGTTATAAACTCCTCAGCATTTCACTTCCGCCACAACAATCTTCACAACAAGGCGTTCCGGGAAGGCGGTGTCTGTTACCACGTATAAATCTCCCGGACAAAAACTTCTTCCTGACGCCAAGAAGAAATTACACACTTCCCAACGACACAGCTTTTTGAGCCACACGGAAAAAAAAATTACATTCCATCCCCTAAACGTTGTAAAAAAGGGGTCAGTAAATACATGAAAACCGTGAACACCCAAAGCGAAAGAAAGAAAACTCACTGTATTTCCTTAGAGCTGCAAATATACACACGAAAAAAAAAAAACGAATTTTCTTAGTTGTAAAAAAGCGATCAGTAAGTAATACATGAAAACAGTGAATAGCAAAAAAAAAAAAGAAAAAAAAAGAAAAAGAAAGAAGAAAGAAAACTAAAACATTGTATTTCCTGAGCTGCAAGTACACACACGATGAAAAAATGTATATGCAAAGCAGAAGGAACCACATCAATAAACTATAAATAAATAAATAAAAACTCACATTATCAAAGGAAAGGAATATCTCTTTTTTTCTTCAGCATACAAGAAATTCCACACACACACACACACACACACACACACACACACACAACTACGCACGCACGCAAATACACAAGTTGAGAACCACAAAACATTAAAAAAAAGGTCACAGCAAAATATACAGCGCCAAGAAAATAGCTGTTATGGATTGACACCCCCAATAAAAAAAATAAAAAAATAAAAAAATGACAAAGCCTTGCCGTGGAGGAATGCAAAAAAGAAAAGCAGTAATGGCGACGCAGATTGATTATCGAGGAGGGCGTGACGTGGGCAGCGGCGGCAGGAAAAATACGCAGCTTTTGATGTCCTAATATGACATTCAAGAAACATCACACGATTGATTATAAAAGATAGGACGCAAAGTAGATATCATGGCAGAAATCTCTCTCTCTCTCTCTCTCTCTCTCTCTCTCTCTCTCTCTCTCTCTCTCTCTCTCTCTCTCTCTCTCTCTCTCTCTCTCACGTGTGCGCATGTGTGTGTGTGTGTGTGTGTGTGTGTGTGTGTGTGTGTGTGTGTGTGTGTGTGTGTGTTAATCTTGTTTGGAATGAGTCAGACACAAAAATAGTCTTCAAGAAATCCCGTAAATGACCCTATTCAGTGGACGTTACCTGCTTGCACACACACACACACACACACACACACACGCACACACATTATAGCTTCAGGTTTGGAGTAGCGATCCTTAAAAATTACACACACACACACACACACACACACACACACACACACACACACATGTAAAACTATAATGTGCTAAGTTTTAATACGTCAAACTCAGGCGTAATTTCGTTAATATTAGTATCAGTTCTCACACTCGTGTCTCCCATACACCATATTTGAACGGATTATTTCACTACTAATTAATATCAACATCGGTTAGATTTCCGTAACGATGCAGACGTGTTAAATATAGGCCCCAGTGAACTCAGTTGTGAATATATGTAATGCAATATGAAAAGTGAAGAAAGCCTAGTTATTATTTCTTATAAGACTAAGTAAACATATACAACATTCAACCATCTAAGAAATAAGGTATGAAAACAAGGCCGCCTTACCTTACCTAAAACCTTGACGCAGTAGAGAGGACAATGAATCTTGATACGGTGTTGTGTGGGGGCGGGAGTAGGCTTTTGGGGGAGGCGAGGGAGGGGAGGGAGAAGCGAGGCTCTTTCTCGTCCTCTACTCCCCCTCTCCACCACCACCACTACCCATCCGCTCCCCCACGTAAGGTCACCACCACCGCGGGCGCCTCACTCATGCTGATGATGGTTGTCGAGAGAAATGAAAACAGTGATAATATTAAGTCCAGCTCGAGGCTCCGTGGTTCTCACACGTCACTTGCCGCGGCTCAGGGATATATTTTCTCCTCACTTTCCCTTCCTCCCTCCCTCACTCACTCGCGCGTTTTTCCATTACACTGCATCTGCTTTGGTTCCCTTGTTATTATTATTCTTTTTTGTATGTTATGCCTTGGACCAGGTGTGTTGGTGTATAAGGCAGGTAAGTAGAGGAGACAGACGGAGAGAAAAAATAAGAGAGAAAAAACACACGCGACACACACTAACAAACTCCAGAGCCCTCCGCCGTCAACAGCGCTTCATAACACTGCTTCCCTCAGCCGGCCGCCGCGACTCCTGCCAGCGAGATGTTGTTTTAAAAGCGCTGAGGCGAGTCGCTGTAGCTTTATTTCTCTTTCCCGTCTTTCTGCCACTACCTAACACGTGTTGAGAATGTTGGGGGATGAGTATGATTTTTCTTCTATTTTTTTCTGAGTGAGTTAGTGAGTGAGGATTTATGGCGTGTTATTATAATGCAGTTCTGAAGACATCCGGCATCTCGAGGGATTGGGGGTTGGAGGGGGGGGGGGGGGGATGTCAGTGGTAGTTCCATTTCTTTTTGTTTCCTCTTTAAATTGTCTGAGGAATTTGGAAATTACCGCAGAATTACTGGCGATTTACACAGCATTCAGACACAGTAATGTTTATTTATATTCCTCGTAGGTGTCCATGCAGCGCCCCACGTGATATTGTTAGCCTCGGTTATCACGGCGCCAGACTTTCCCTCATGACGCCACTAGGAGCTGATTCATTAGAGGTAATTGCCGCTATCTCCCACCCTTCAGTGCTGTCCTGGCCCGCGGTATCAGTTAAGAAATGACCTCGTGATAGACGGAAATACCACCCGGCATATTCGCAGTCGTACACGAATGACGGGCGCAAATGAGTAAATCACATAGCTGGAGGAGAAATTGAGAGAGAGAGAGAGAGAGAGAGAGAGAGAGAGAGAGAGAGAGAGAGAGGTGCACGGGCGGTGTACTAGACCAGGGAAGTAACGCTTAGAGGAGAGCAGCGGAGCGAGATAGGCGGTGGCGGCGAGGAGGCAGTGATGGAGGGCCGGACGATAAGCCTCGACGGAACTGCCCCTCGTCGAGTACTCGTGAGTGCCCCGCTCCTTCCCTCTCACCAAGCCAGGGAGACTTTATAAAAGGAGATGGCAGCCTCTGTATAGCAGCATGCCTAGATGTGCGTGAATTATTTCAAAATACGATATTCAGATCAGATTAAAGAGCGTCGATTTATCCTTTCCATTCGTAAAAAAATCAATAACAACGTTTTAAACGATAAGTATGATTTCATATTATTTGCATGAGCGCGACAGTTAAAGGTCAGAAACCCGCAAATGCAGTGTGCTGAGACAACACTGTAAGTACAGTTCATTTGCCCCGTCCCTCGCCCTCCCCCTCAGTTCCGACAACAGTATTGCTGACAGTGAGCATCGAGATCTCAAGGACGGCAAGGCACAAGTATAGGCAGCAGTAGGCGTTGTAGAAATGGGAAAGCACATAATTCTGGCCTTTCGTAAGTCACCCCGAAGGAGACCAGGTGCGTTGTGAAGAGATTTCATGGTGACTTGGTAAATTCTCATTAGTTCGCCCGTATCACATTGGCGGACATAACTGTATATTTTTTTTATATTAATCTGTTAAGTGTTCCCCGCGGAATCATTAGTTTCCTGAACGTCCAGAAAAAAAAATGATTTCCGCGAAAAAATAAAGCAAATCAATAACAAGCAAATCAAAATTCACCAGAAATAAGTTTCGTTTTCACAATACGCAGAAACGATGATTAATAAGGACTTTTGCCCTCACAGGATCACAACCGAGGTGAGTCACCATCTTGACTATCATATGGAAAATGACACACTACGAAGCGTCTCAGTAGTATTTATCGAAAATTATCAAACTTGACACCAAACTAAGCTTGACATCACCTAAAGAGGGGCCTCGCCCCCCTCGATCCATACTCCATTTAACCCAACTAACATCACCTCCTAACGGGGGGAGGTCCTGTGTTCCCCCTTAACCCCAAATTTTGCCATTTCAGTAAATTATTATAAAGTAAGATGTATAGTGCGATCAAATTGTCAGAAAAAAGTGTCCAACTCCGGAGCGCGACGGATGCTAAAATAATGACCTCTAATGTCTATGTCAGGGTGGATGAGAGTGGGTGGAGGCAGCCCCTCCCACTTCCTTTCTATTAGCAGGGAGTTGCTGTCTGGTTTGATGGTGTATACATCATGTAGGGTATAACAAGGACTATTGGTAAGAGTACAGTTGGCGTGAAATTTGTTCAGCACTCGGAAAGCATCTCACTGGCCACTGGCCACAGACACTATAGTCATCATAATATCCGTCATTCCTACACTACCTGCTGCCCTCTGGTCATCATTGATGCAGCACTCATCACCATCACCTCTACCACAATAGGCGTATGCCAGGAAGGAAACATCACCACTCCGTCGTCCCCAGAACCTTAAGATATGTCAGTGTGTTATTTGATCAACACTATCTCACCACCACTGCCACTGCCACCACCACCACTGCTCTTACCACCCCCCACCACCCCCATTGCTATCATTCCTACCATTGTCACTGCTACCATCACCATTCCCACCCATCCCGTTGCTAAAACCACCACCACTCCCATCACAATCATTGTTGCCACCACCACCATCGCCACTGACACATTTGCTACCACCACACCCATCGCTTTGCCACCCTTACTACAATTCCTACCACCATCATTGCTGCCGTCATCATTCTCACCTCCCTCACCTCTATAGCCACCATCACTCTCATCACCACCACTGCTGTAGCCACCACCGTCGCCTCTACCACCGTTACTAATATTCCTGCCATTATCATTGCTACCCAAATCCTTCCCACTATCTTCAGTTCCTCATTCTATAACCACAACTACAATCGCCTCCATCACAGTTGCTACCATTCCTACCATCATCATTGCCATCATCATCATTGTTACCATCATCATCATTCATCATTTATCATCATCAGCATTACTGTAACCACCATCACTCGTCATCACTATTACTGCCACCACTACCATCACCACTACCACCATGGCTACCACTTCCACCGCCGCCACCAGCAGCAGCCGCCAGACGCTCGCCGCGCCACCAACGCAAACAAGGGCAGAGGTCAGCCTTACATCCGCCCGTTAGTCGGAATGAATTTTTGAATCTTTGTTTATTTTCGTGGTCGAGTGGCTCCCGCAGGCCAGCAACGCCTTCCGAACCTTGTGCCCGGACGTGACTTGCGCTTCACGTTCCACTTTATTGTACTTTTATCAGACTCGGCGCCGGCAGTAGCCCCGTCAAGCCCTCATTGCCGCCCTCTCCTCTCCATCCGCAGGGAAAGTAGAGGGAGGCATGGTTCTTTTTTTTTTTTTTTTTTTTACAATTTACTTTTTTTTAATCATGTTTTATTTCGATTGGCATTTGGTGACTATGTTTTCTTTCACGTTCAAGTTTAAGTCTTTGGAAACGCCCCTCGACCTCCTGCTGCAAAAGATAAAGAGGCCCAGCATCACCACGAAGAAACTTTCCTCTTTTTCTTCTTTCTCCATCTCCTCTTCTCCTCTTTCTCCTCTTCCTCAATTTGTCTCTTTGTCGTTCTTCTACCACCATCTTCCTCTTCGTCGTCCTCCTTTTCCTCTTCTTCTTTTTGTTTCTTCTTCCTCTTCCACCACCACCGACTTCTTTTTTTCTATTTTTCTTCTCTTCCTCGTTCTCTTTCTTTTCTTCCATGTCTTACCTCCGTTTCTTCCTCGTACTTCTCTCCCCTCTTTCTCTTCCCCCTTTTTCCCCCTCTTCCAACTCTTTTTTCTCCCTTTATATCTCATCGTCTTCCACTCCCACCTTCATTTCCTCCCTCCCTCTTTCTTCTCTTCCTTCTCCTCCTCTTCCTTCACCTCCTCTTCAAGGGCATACCACCCAGCTTGTTTATTATAGCGTCCGATGCAGCGTAAAGCAAGTCAAAGCAATCGTTGAATGTACACTTGTCCCACCTGGCGGCGCGCTCGTGTGTTGCCCAAGCTGTTCATCAAGTGATCCTTATTTATCTGCCTGTTTATCTAACCCCTGCCCGTCTGCGTGTGTGCGTGTGTGTGTGTGTGTGTGTGTGTGTGTGTGTGTGTGTGTGATATCAGCTAGATTGCCAGGGTGTGTCTAGGGGAGGAATGATTGACGGGGTATACTCAGAGGGGAGTGACGTAAGGACTTGTCTGCAGTTCACCCTCCCTTGCTGCACCACCCTCCTTGTCCCCCCTCCGTGTCCTGCCTCTTACCTTTCCTCGTATCATCCCCTCCTGTCTCCTTCCCTGTCTCCCTGTATGTCATCCTCCTGTCTGTCCTCTGCTTCTCCCTCATCCACCCCTCTCCAGCTCCCCCTCTCGCAGTCTCTTCTTCCTCCCCCCTTCGCCCCTTCGCCCCCCCACACGAGGTGAAGCACAAGACCGGTGACATAATAATCCGCCGGCATAATGCACCTGACAGACGAGCTGCAGCGGAAAATCTATACGTGTCTCGCTCCTTCCCGAGGGATATGAGGGCGAGGAATAATTACCTGTAGTCAGAGCATGGCGATAAAAATACGTAGGTAAACTAATAACCTGTCAAGAGGGAGGGGAGGGGGGTCAGGGGGCGTTAAATCTATGACGGAGCAAAAACCTGCAGTCGAGGGTGTAAAAATAGGAGTTTTATTTATATTTCTAAAGTGGAAGGTTGTTGATCGACGTGTGTTGATGGCTGGCGGACCGGCGGCTTTGTGTCCTTGTGACTGCCTGTAGGAGTCGTCCACGTGCATGACTGCGTGAAGCCCATCAGTCGTGCGCTGCCTTTTAATACACCAGCCAGCCTCTAATACAAGGCGAGGCGGCGGCAGCGTGAGTCCGGGGACCCGCCATGCATCACCATCCATCACCGTCCAGCCTCCAGTATAATCTGTCCTCTCTCGCGCCTCGCTCAGGTTCCGCGGTGACGCCCCCACACCTCCCCCCCTGCCGGCAGCCCAACACTTGCTTCCTGACACTCCACGCACCGACCGGCAGCCAGTGACCCGCCTTCCGCGCCTTCCTTCCTCCACTCATCCCCAGCAGTCTCAGGGTCGTACTCTCGCTTCTTCCCTTCATTTCCTCCTTCCTTCCCCAGCACCGTTCTCATACAGCACACAGCCTTGAGTGTCTTACCCTCGAGTTATGTCAGCTGCCTTTTCCTATTCTCTTGTTATTTCCGCCAACAATGCTTCACGGCCCACCTGTTGGTCGACCCCAATAGCTGGCGGGAAGCAGATGTTACCACAAAGGTGAGCTGCAAAAAGATACCCCGGGATTATGGCAATATCGGGAGGCATTACGTTTCGATTATACTGCGGGTAAGCCATTGTGCAAACCATCACCTCCCCCCCGCCCCTTCCTCCCCAACCTGCACGGGTCGCTCTTTTCGCCGTCAGCCTCTCTATTGGGGTCGAGAGCACGAAGCCCTGAAATCCCTAAGCGGCCTCACGGGGGTTGAAAATTGTGTTATTTGGCCGTGATGGATGGGAGGAAACGGTGGCCAGGAGGTGGAGTGTCGTGTTGACTGAGCAATCATGGTCGGCTTTGCTGTTTGTTCCGCCGGACTCAGCGACTCACGGATAAATCATTTTTACGATGCTGTTATGCCATTTTGTTACTTACGCCGCCTGTAATTGGGGTGAAATGTTTCGTAATTATGTGTTTGCACGCGGGCGGGTCCCCACACGCACGCGGGGATAAATTGTTAGTGTGTTTGCCTATCTTACGAATGCCGGATTAATACAGGAAGGGAGAGACGAGAGGTAAATATTCATTGATGTATGAATATGTGAACAGAGCTTAAACAAGAACATGTAGGAGAGTCAATGTTTGCCCCTCGCCGATATAACGAAAGCACGGGCAAGCCACCAGGTCTTCCTTCCCCGCCACGGCCCCACCCCCGCCCCAGGCCGCCCCCGCCCTGCTCCGCTTCGCCCCGCCGCACCCTCAAAACATCTCATTTCCTTTCCTCGCTCGGCTGTGACAAAAAAGGCACTCTACTCTGCCTCCTCCCGCCACCAGCCACTCCATCCTTCTGCTCGGTGTTTGTCAGATGGAAGAGTGAGAGATGGCACAAATAAAATACAGCCATAATGATAATGATGATGAGAATGATAACGATAATAATAGTAATAATAATAGTAATAATAATAACAATAATAATAATGATAATAATAATAATAATAATAATAATAATAATAATAATAATAATAATAATAATAATAATAATAATAATAATAATAATAATAATAATAATAATAATAATAATAATAATAATAATAATAATAATAATAATAATAATGATAATAATGATAGTTAACATAATTGGAGTACAACTTACTTTACGCTATTATCATTTCGCTACTACACATTGTACACTTCCCGGCCACATATAAATGCACAATATTTAATGAAAAATGACCAGATGGAGTTTCGGAATTTGAAGTTATGGAAGTTATCGGTGGCCACGTGGTATATTCTTGATAAATGTAGGCGATAACCAAGATTTATTTTATTTTATTTATTTATTTATTTATTTATTTATTTTTTTTTTTTTTTTTTTGTGTGTGTGTGTGCCCCAGGGAGAGAAAGAAGTGATAGACGCAGCAGAAGGAGCACCACAGAGGGGAGTTTATGATATGAGTGACGCTGACGAAGTGTTGTGACGCACCACGGTATCAGCAATGACGTAAACCACAACAACAACTGTGAAGAATTACCTCGTGGAGCGAACCCTGAGTAAACAAACGCCTTGCTGACCGTGATGGATTCTGCTGGCCTGGTGTTTAAGGTCGAGGAAGCAAACCAAAGCAGAGCACCAGCAGTTATATATTTAGATGGAGTAGCTCTCGTATATATACACATCTCTTCGGGCAGTACAGAAATAAGCGATGTTCATCTTTTTTTTCTAATCGAGACTTCTATTTTAAAGTTTTCTCTCACGACCCATTTAAAAATCCTGGACGGTACAAAGCAGATGGTCTTCCACCGTATTTTTTCATCTGTGTAAAGTGGCGGCGACGTAATGAGTACTTTCCCAGCAGCACTGGGTCACGACACGTACTTTGAAGAAGCCCAGTGGTGCCTTGCTTGAAAGGATTGGCAGAAGGCAGCGATAATGTACCCGAGCCATCTATCTCCCAGGCTTAGTGGGTTATGGTTACGGTGGGGAAGCCTGTGAGTGCCGCATGTTGGATGCGCGGCGACGAGGCAGAGGGTGGTGAGCGTGCGGACGTTGCGGTCTTATGCAACGCAGGAGGGTGGTCTGACGAGAGGCTGTTGTAAAGAGTACGACGCCCACTTCCATCACGTCAGCCACGTCGCCCTACTCCAGCTGATGTAAATAATACGGGATTCCATTACAAGGCAACGGACCCCAGCCAGCGCTCCGCACCCCCCCCCCCTCCCCTCTCATACTTCCACCCACACCACACCACCACTTCCCCACCTCTACCTTCACTACCGACCCTATCACCACCCGTCACACCACCACAACCATCAACCCACAAACCCCTCCTCCACCACCACAGCCCCCTACACCCCGACTGTATGGGACAGTCACGTGGCGGCCTGACCTGATTACTATGGGTACAGTCTTGATGGTCCATATAATGGCTTTCTCCGCTACCAGCCCGCTAACGCCATAAAAAAGGGCCCCTAATAGTGTGGTGCGTGGCTCTGTGCGCTGAGTGATGGCACGTGACCCCCGCCGCCGCCTCCGTTGTCCTCTCTTGCCTGCTGGTTGTGCTGTTTGTTTGTTTGTATGTGTGTTGGTTTGTATGTGCTGGAGTGGGAGCGTTTGGGGGACAAACCAGGCAAGCGTGGCCCGTCCCTCGCCCCGGGCCCGTGCGGGTCACGCGGATCGTAAACTGTGGCGAGGCAGCGGTTTGTTTGGTGTTACCTCAGCGCCGCGTACCTGTGTGTATGTGTGTGTGTGTGTGTGTGTGTGTGTGTGTCTATATATATATATATATATATATATATATATATATATATATATATATATATATATATATATATATATATATATATATATATATATATATATACGCACACATACTGTTTGAAATACTACATGTTTCCCGTGGAGCCGCAGCCTTGCTTGGCGGCGTCATTCCTGGGCGCGTTAAAATTTCCGAGGCCCATCAGGCCGCACTCCGCCCCTCTCCACGCACCCATTAGCCTTCCTTGCCTCCGCAGCTCTGCCTCTCTTTTACATTATTCCGTATCTCATTCTCCACAAGATTTATTCTCTCCCTCGTGTACTGCGTGAAATATTTCACTTTCCTGCCACATTAGCGTCTTGCATATTCTGGAAACCTCAGGCTCAGACTCCAGCACGGGCCGCCGAGCCTCACGCCAGGGAGGGCCGGCGACACACGCGGCGTGGCGGGAGTTCCATCCTTACGGCGGGGAGGATCCCCGCCTGTGGGCGTGGGCTGCGGGGAGGCAAGGCAGATGGAAGCACGATTGGAGCAAATACCCGGTCTAATAACAATGATGGAGTGGGACTATGGGAGAGGCTACTATCTGTGCTGCATCTGTCCGATAAGCCAGCTCGTAACACCAAGCCCTCCGCAGGCCGCTTGCTTATCTCCCTTATCGCCGCTGCATCGCCGCGTTAATGTGATGAAACGGGTTATCGCTCGTGTCAAAGATCACAGACCGGCCCGCCCGGTCACTCGAGGTGCGAAGGGTGATCATTAGTGATCGGGAGGGAAGCAGGGATGTTAAATGCTCAAGTGGTTGGGAAAATTCTCTGATTATACACCAGGGTTCGGAGGCGCCTGTGAGAGAGAGAGAGAGAGAGAGAGAGAGAGAGAGAGAGAGAGAGAGAAACGGACAGGCAGACAAATGAATAAACAGACAGACAGACAGATAGATAGACGGACGGACAGACATGTACCAACAAAAGTTAAAAGTTATGGCAAAGATCAGAGATTTTTGGAATTTTGATATTATTTGACTGGAGAAAGTGTAGAAATAAGAAAAGGAAATATATTGAAAAAGGAGGAGAAAGAGAAGAGGAGATGGGAAAGAAGAAGCAGAAGCAACAGGAGGAGGAGGGGGAGGAGGGGGAGAGGAAGAGGGTAGAAGGAGGAGGAAAAAGGAGAATAGTGAAGGAGGATGAGAAAAAGAAGATGAGCAGTAGAAAGAAAAGAAGAAACAGAAGGAATAGGAGAAGGAGGAGGTGGAGAGGACAAGGGAATGAGGAGGAAAAGGAGAGAAGCGAAGGAGAAGAAGAAATAGGAGAGAAGATATAGAAGGAAAAGAAGAATAAGCTGAAGAAATAAGAGAAGAGGGAGAAGCAAAGGAAGAGGGAAGGAGGAGGGGGAAAGAGGAGAGGCGGGTAATGGGGGAGCAGAACCAGTTTTTAATAACGCGGGATTTGGATTTTCCCGTAAATTTCGCCGGTTTTTATCTTTTCCGGTTCATCTCAGGGTCGGAAAGATTGTAATTACACCGCCTGACTTTTGTAAACTATAGATGACGCGAGATAAGAACCGCTCAAAAAAAGAAAAGTTGCAGGAGTTTGTAGCGGAGCAAAACACATACACACATTCCCCCCCCCCCCCACCCCCACCCACCCACCCATCGCAGACCATGCACCTCACCCCCGACTTGCGTGTTATTTTTTTTCTTCTAATTTTCTTCCCATCCGAAATTTCAAAGGCAGGGGTCATGGTGGAGGGAGGTCAAGCGTGCACTAGCGTCGAGGTCACGTGAGGTAGCAGGGGTCACCGAGGGAGGGGAGGGGCGGAGATAAGGTCACGCTGGGCCATGGGAAGAATATGAGGGCAGGTGATTGGGTATCTGGCAACACTATTTTTGAAGCTGCCTCGGAAAATCGTAAATATGCCGGCGGAAAATTACTTACATAAAAATTATGTATCGTTTCATCAAAATACGAGACAGGCGGTAACATTTGACCCTGTTGTTACTGTTAAAGTCGTTATTGGGCGATGATTTTAATTGGCAGTTGTAAAATTGCTTAAATTAAATTAGATGTTTGGTGTAAGTAAGATGGTTTTCAGTTATGGAGGAAATTAATTTTGTATGTTACCTGAGAAATATTGCAAATGGCCCGCGGAGTACCTGGTGTTTTCGATGATTCAAAGTCAACTCTTTAGGAAATTAATGTAGAGGCGGAGAAACAGAGTAATCTTGGAGCGGGAGAGCAAGTTAATTATACATGAGACGCCGTTCGTAATTTGAAATATAATGATTGCGTTTGATGAGGGCACCGTGAAATATCTACGACCGGCAGCACACACACACACACACACACACACACACACACACACACACACAAGCACACATACGGGTACACTCAAACAAGTAAAAAGGAAATAAATAAACTATACGACTAATTGAATAATTAACCAATCAAGTTACCTTGCTAAACAACCAATCAATTCACAAACTAACTATCTAATTAACTTGCTAACTAGCTAACTAACTAACTAACTAACAAACTGACTACCTACCTAACTGAGTCCTTAACTAACTTACAAAATCAAAACTACCGCCAATATAATTAACTAACTAACAGTCCCGCATCCGGTATAAGTGGACGGGACGGGTGTGTAACGTCTCAACGGGAATTGGTAGTTCACAGCAAGACAAACTCAAGCCACGGAGCTGAGGCGAGGAGCAATGCATCAGGAAGGCGGGGAGGCTAAGGGTCAACGGGCAAGAAACCAGCCACTCAGGATCATCGAGTTAAATTACTGAAAATAGCAGCGTGTAGAACCGAAATCTGAGTAGATAGAGGGCAGCCATCAGCCGTGAAATGACTAGGCAAACTGTGACGGCCAAATGATGACGGATATACAGTGGGTGGGAAAAAAAAGCACCCTCCATCTGACGCTCCCTATTTGACCCGCCACACCTGAGCCTTCGCCACACCTGAGTCTCCGCTTCACCTGGCTTTCCACATCTGGTTATGCGCATCTATTCATTTACGTCTAAATATGGATATACGTACTTGGAGCTACATGCCTGCCTGCTCTTTGCCCCAGCGCCTCCACGTGTGTATCTGTGCATCTCACCCTCCACACCTGACCTCGAATATCAAACCCTCCATACATTTACTTCTCCACATGATCTTCCATGTCTGATTCGCCACATTTAACCCTTTTTGACCTCTCCACACCTCAATCTCTGCATCTCGCCCTCGCTATCTGACCCTGGCATCTTATCTTCCATGCTTTAGCTGATCCTCCCCTTCTGACTGGCCATACAAGACTACAGAATTTACTTCCTTTTGTTCTCCTCTTCTGTCACTTTTTACTTGGCTCTCCGCACCTGATCCTTCACATCTCACCCTCCACCCTTTAACTTTCACACATGACCCAGTGTTTGACCCCAGCTGATGGCCCCTCACCCTCGCCTCCCCACGGCTGACCCTCCACACCTTACCCCTCGGCCCGCCTCCCCACGCCTCAACTAAGCCTCCACGTGCCCCTTCATTCCTTGCTTAAGCGTGTCATCAGCTAGTCATTGAACCCTGAATGTGCATGATGGATACGTCCGCGTCAGAAAGGAGAGCGGCCGCCGCCCACCTGATTAACGAATGTTCCAGGTAAGCTATGCACACCTGGCATGCTCTACAGGTCGAGAGGTCCACCAGCATCTGCGTCCCGCGCTTTAGTTAATGATGTCGACTAAAAATTACTTTTGTTTCCAAAGAAAAATATTTGTTGGTAAATGGAATTTCTTATAAGCACATTTTTGGAATAAAGTTGATAACTTAGGTAAATGTCACGTGTTAGTAAAAATTATAATTACAGTAAGTCTTAATAATATGATCTTACTGCGAGGCTTAATTGGAGGAGAGAAAAAATTATTTAACGCTCAGACTCTTGGAAGAACTAAAATAGCAAAGATTTTTCAACGGAATTTGAATTCAAAGGGGCACGACTGACTTAATTTACACAAACAATGACGGCGAGGTCGTAAAGTACCTCAGTAGGTTATTAATACAATAAACTTTTATATTAATAAATCAGTTATAACAGAGGCACTGTTGAATGAATCAATATGGGTCAAAACAGTAAAAACAAAGGATAAACTCATTCCAGGTGTAGGCCGTGGTGCCTTGTGTAGTCTAATGCCCTGTGTATCCTAGTGTAGCAAGGATTATGGGTTATCATGGCGATTTAATTTTATTGTTATCATTGTGTAGTATTCGTTCCGCTTCCTAATTGAGGCGCAGCACCTCACTAGATTTGGTACATTAGGTCCAGAAAGGTGTGTCCCCTCCGTACCTTGGGTGGCTAGTAGGCCGGGAGGCCGCGTCGGTGTCCCCAGCAGACAGGTGTTAGGAGAGCACCAGATGGGAGACCGGCTGTCTCTGGTATTATATGAAACATCCATTTTATTGGCTGGGTGTACATTTTTGGTTCAGTTTTATAAATCCATATAATGTCACAGCAGAAAAAAAATCGTGATTTGGCCCACTTATTAGGTCATCACATTAGTTAACGAAAGAAACAGCTTCGTAAAGCTCTGCACGGCCATCAGACGGACTGTAATCAATGTGCGAACTGTTCTCGTCAGATTATTTCTACTTTGTTGTCTTTCATTAGACCATTAATTTTTAATTGCGACGCGGCTGCCAGTACGACACAGCACAGAGGCAGTGGGTGGCGGTGTGCCCGAGGCGTGTGTAGCTACAGATCAGGCCGCAGCTTATGCTCATTTTCTTGTTTATTTGATTGTTTGGCTAATTAAGAATAAAACAACGTGCTTTTGTCTCATAATTTGAAAAGGAAAAAAACTGACCTTCCTGAAGTTTGCTACATGTGGCAAGGATATGAACAGTACAAGCTTGCTGGACCATGTCGGGGCCCAGGTGGAGGGTCGTTCTCCCCCATGTCACAAGTACGGGCAGGAGTGCGTGGGGCTGACTCCTCCTCACACAGTGGCTCGGCGTCGCACCTCCAACGCTGCCAACATTTACATCGAAGTCTATAAATAGACTTTGATTATAGACTTTGATTTACATATAAAAGCGCTGACAGATGCGATTGACGATAAGACACTTGCGGAGTCCATAGATTTGTCATTGGTATAGCGCAAAATACGCACCCAACGAGCTGAAAAGTTCACTGACCGTCACTCCATTACCTAAAATAAAACGCTCTGAATAGATTAATCCTTTTACTGATGTTACTGAATAAATTAGTCTGTCACATGCATGCAGCGCCCCTCGATATTGTAGCTTTTCGAGCGACGGCTGATAAATGTGCCCGTCTTTTTTTTGTTTTGCTCTTATTTTTTCACTCTTAATTTTCCCTTTTCTTTTTTCTTTTCATCATCATCATCATCATCATCATTATCATCTTTTTCTTCTTCTTTTTCTTCTTTTTCTTTTTCTTTTTCTTTTTCATTTTCTTCTTTTTCTTCTTCTTTTTTTATTCTTCTATTTCTTCACTAACACTTTCTTTTCCATTATCATTTTTATTCTTCTTTTATCTTGGCTACACTGTTTGTCTGCTATTGCTCTAGTATTTATTGCCTTTTATATAGAGCGACGACTATCATTGAAGAGTTCTGTCTGTAATCAATGGAAATTTACAATAATAACAATGATGCTAATAATAGTAATAATGATAATAATGCACTTGAGCTCCGTATTAAGCAGACTTACTCGCAAATGACAAAGGGAAAAAGAAGCGAAGCACACACAACAAGTCTGTTTATTCATACGTAATCACGCTGGAGAACCTTCTGGGATAGCACATGAGGGCGTAAAATAGAGGACGGGAAGATATGTGTATTTGCTGTGTTACTGTTACTGCTCCGGCTTATTAGCATTCCAGGGCGGATGTTGCGCCTGACGGGGCGAGTCAGGCGGCAGGCGCGCGGAGGGACAAACACCTCCCCTGCACGCACTCTTCGCCCAAATTAACTTTCTTTATGCCTTCCACGAACTAACGTCGTCATTTGCCCTCGTAGTACACAAAGCTAGTGGCGGCCTCAGGGGGTGGGAGGCAGGAAAAAGGGAAGGAGGAAGGAAGCGACGAGCCTCCACCCTCAAATGACCTATTCTTTCACTCTGAAGTTTGCTAGGCTTAATAATTCCCCGTCGTTCGGTTACCCACGCAAGCAGTCTCTGTCACCCCGAGCACTGAAGGGTCAGATAAATGAAATAGTGGTTGTGTTAGTAATAGCAGTAGTAGACTGGTTACTTGTAAGTGTGGGATCCAGGAGGCTAATATTAGTGGAGACAAGGAGACTATGAGAAACAAGGGTATCAGGAGTACCAAGGAAATAATATAATGGTAGTTTGCTTGTGGGACCGTTGGAAGAAGAGAGGGAGAAAAGGAGGGAAGGAAGGATGGGAGGTGGGGCGGGGGAGGAGAGTGGGGGTTGGATGGGGGGGGGGGAGTCAGTAGCCATTGTTCCGCCGTCAGAGGAGGTGCGTGCCCTTGGTGAACTTGTAAAAAAAGGCCAGGATCTTGTTAATTCGCCTGTTATCAAGCATCATAGTGTTCTAGCATGGTTGTTGTGCATAGTGTGACTGTAAATATTGTCACAAAAACAGTAAAGCACCATCGGAAGATAAAGGGAATCGGAAAAGTGTTGTTTTCTGTTAACGTTCGTTCGTCTGTTCGTAATGTTCGTCCTTTATTCGTTAACGTGTCTAGGACCAGTGTGAAGCAATAACATCGTGGCCTTCATCTAAGCTTCTCAGTGGGACAGTGGTGAGTGTACTAATGTTTATTTTGTCCATGCTGTACCGTTTGCTTATTAGAACAATGCTAAATGTAAAGTACTATGTAACTATTTTTACTGTGCTGATTTACCATACTACTACTACTACTACTACTACTACTACTACTACTACTACTATACAACTATTCGAAATAACATGTAATATTAAATAATAACTATTGTGAAGCTAGGCTATTTTGAATAGTAGCCATGTTATTTACATGCAACAAATTATAATAAAAACCCTTATGTATAGACACTTGCAGAGCCAGAGGTCATTTTATGTACCTGAAAGGAGGTGATTTATAGGTAATTGAAAGGTTATAAATAGTTCGAGTATTATCTGACTTTACTGTTTAATACAAGCTTCGTCTTTCGTGTGCTTGTTTGGATATTACCGATGGAAATCGGCATGTTAACGGTTAATCTATATTTTCAGTGTTTGTGTATACAAAGATCCCTTAAGCCCTCTTATAAAACAGCAGACATGCCGATTTGCATCGATAATATACCCTACAAGCACATGCAGGACAAGCTTGTATCAAAAAGTAAAGTCAGATCATGCTCGAACGATTATAGCCTTTCAAATACCTATTGTTCATCTCATTGCAGGTATATATAAATAAAAAAAATCTGGCTTTGCGAATGCTTATATATACGAAATTTTGATAATTTGATGCATGTAGCCTAAATAACCCGAGTAATATTCGAAATAGCCTAGCATCACTTTCAACAGTTTTCATTTACTATTTCATGTTATTTCGAATATTAACCGTTATTTTCAGGCGGTAAATTACTGAAATACCCTTTATTTGCACTTGCAAAGCCAGATGTCTTTTATAAAAATGTACCTGAAATGAAATGAATTATAAGTACGGTATTTGAAAAGTCACAGATCGTTCGAGTATGATATGACTGTTCTGCTGTCTTTCGTGTGCTTGTATGGTTGATTACATCGATATAAATCGGCATGTTTGGAATTCATGAGGATAGACTGATTTTTTTTTGTATACGTAGACATTCAAATATATTGTTGAATAATTAGCTTGAATGTCTATCACAACAGTTGATTTTCACGTATTCACCAACTAGAAATGCGAAGGTGCCACATCCATCAAAACTCCCGCTTTGTTGATGGACAGATGAAAATAATGAAACAGACTAAGCTACTACTACTACTACTACTACTACTACTACTACTACTACTACTACTACTACTACTATTACTTCTACTACTACTACTACTACTACTACACCAGCAGGCTTTTTTTTGTTTAATTTTATATTTTGTCCTTGAGCTGCCTTTTTTCCTAAAAAAAAACATACCCTTCTCTCTCTCTCTCTCTCTCTCTCTCTCTCTCTCTCTCTCTCTCTCTCTCTCTCTCTCTCTCTCTCTCTCGCTCTCTCGTATGATAAACTTTAAAATTGTTAACTACGATAAGGAAGTAAATCTTGCTATGGGAAAAAAAAAATAGATAGCTTCATATGTTAAATTAGGCTTGTGCAATTATACCAATTTTACTCTCAGTAATAGTAATCATCATTATCTCCGTCATCATCATCATCATCATCATCCTCATTATAATAATAATAATAATAATAATAATAATAATAATAATAATAATAACATAATAATGATAGAACCCGAGAAGGTGTCGGTACATGACAAACGTGTGAGGCAGAGAGCATAGGTCAGGTGGCTTCTTGCGCCCGCCGGAAACATTATGTGAAGTTAATTGCAAGCTGAGTGACACGCTTTTATTTGTGCCCAGTATTGAGGACACCGAGAAGGAGGAGGAGGTAGGAAGTGAAGGAGGAGCAGAGAGATATATTGAAAGAGAAATTGAGGTAGAAAGTGGAGCAAGACGATGGATTTTTAGAGGAACTTTAATAGGCGCACCTAACAATCACCAAATGGGGGCGTACAAACTTG
>NC_066548.1:11980031-11985031 GCF_024679095.1 Eriocheir sinensis
GTTAGTTGGTTAGTGTGATAGTTACTTTGCTAGAAAAAAAATGATAGTCAGTTATACATATATATATTTTTTCCCTGTCATATTTATTGCTGTTCTATTATTAATAATTATTGCTCTCACTTTCCACACAAATAATTTAAATGCAAGGAATAGTATTTGTTTTCTGTTTGTTCTTTTCCTGGAAGCAATAACAATAAAAGTACCGCGGACCCTAAGCCAGGTTTGCTGTTTTCCCGCTTGTTTGCCTGTCGCTTTTTTGTCCTTCTTTCTTTATCGCTCACTTCTTTTCCCCGAGCTACTGGCGGACTCACTAATACGCGTCCTGCTCACGACTTCTTTCCTGCTATTCTCTTTGAAGTACAAAAAAAGAAAAAAAGAAAAAAAAAAGTAGAAAGAGTATGTGTGCTTTGAAGCTCATTTTTTGTGGATGAAATGTGTTTGTTGGTTGTTTGGTTGTTGTTGTTGTTGGTGTTGTTGTTGTTGTTGTTGGTGGTGGTGGTGGTGATGGTGGAGGCACTGGTGGTGGTGGTGGCTTTGTTGTTGTTATAGCTGTTACTGTTTTTGTTGTTTTTATTATTGCATTTGTTGTCATTTTTTTTGTAGTATTGTTATTGTGATTTCTGTCTTTCTAAATAGTCTGTCATGTGTTAGTGTCTGTCTGCGTGTCGATCTGTGTGCCTGCCTTCCTGTATCATTATGTGTACCTCTACCTTTCCTTATACCTTGTCCTCTACCTCCCTCTCTCCCTCCAACAACATCATCCCCTCTCTCCTTACCTCCCTCACCCTCCATCAACTTCCTCCCTGTCCTCTCCCTACTACCCGTCGCCACTTGGTTCGCCCTCCGCTTTTCGCTGCCTCCCCGCCCACACACCTGCCTTCAAGAGTGTAATGATGCAGTACTCTCGCCAGGTAATTAATCACACCTTCCTTTCACCTGGCTACAGCACGGCCCGAAATGTACTGTGTGTGTGTGTGTGTGTTTACATGATGTATTCAGATTTCTTTTCATGTCAAGATCCTCCATAAATCCCTCATTTCTCGTCTCTTTCCTCACCTTTGTCATCGTTCTCTTCTTTCTCCTCCTTTCCTTTCTCCTCCTTTTCTCTTTCTTTCCTCCTCCTCCTCCTCCTTCACTCTCACTAATGCGGTTGTTGGGACTATTAAGGCGATTTGCATGGTTGCAGAAAAAGGCATATTTTCCTAATTGCTTCTTATTACGTGATAAATCTTAGTAATGACACGGTGAGGACGCTAATTAACTTATTTCTTCCTGACAGGTAAACTTGAGGGTTCGCGGTGCTCCCCTCCTCCCCGCTCCCTTCCTTCCCTCTACCCATCGTCCTCTTCGCTTCCCACTCCCCCGTCGCTTGTAAATCTAAACTTACATGCAAATAACTAACACTGAGGAGTTGAATTACATGTAAATAATTACTCGTGACATTCTTTTTTTCTTCCTGCGTTCCCTGTCACAGTTTTTGTTGCGAGGAAGGGGAGGAGGTAGGAAGGAGGAAATGAGGCCATCGGGTCTGTATACAAATCAAGTCATAAAGTTCCATAACGACTTAATTCGCAAGTGTAAATCCGGCATTATTTCTATTACGTGGTTTTTTATTTATTTATCTTGTAAATGCTTACTGGTGGCCTCCCAGGCTCACCTGGGGTGGCGGTGGGAGGGGCGGGGCGTGGAGTGTTGCTGAGGCGCGCCGCGACATGCACAGCGGCTCAGGGGACGCTCGGGGATACCCGTAGAGGAGAGGGGGAGGAGGAAGAGGCAGAGGCCACCAGACTCCTCGTGAATGCAGAGGCGTCGAGGCGATCCACGTCAGACCTGGCGGCACCGCGTCCCTGGTGGTGGTGCCTGACCCTGACCCTGACCCTCGAGGGGGTGACACGGCCAGCCACCGCCGGGGCGCGAAACACACACACACATTGGTCGTTCCTTGTTTGCACTTTTTTTTGTTCATTCATCACTATTTGATAATATTACGTTTTTGTTTTCTTTGGTAACTTGGCTTCATTTAATATTTCACAGCTAAATCTTGTTATATCCGGGCTTCTTGCATTCTTGCGTTGCGTTAATGAATGTTTCATAACTTTCATTATAAAAGTGTACACGTTCTCCAGTTTTACTCGGCTCTTTTCTTCATTAACTTCATTAGTGTCATGGTCAGTGTTTTTTTCTCGTTTTAAAACAGCGGTTATTAACAATTTTTCACCACAAGCACCGTAAACATGCATGTTTGTCAGAAATTCACATAGGACCTACCAAATACAGATTTCTGTTATTGTGACTCAGTGCAGTTTACATTATTGAAGAAAAAATAAGAGAACGTGAAAGGAGAGCAAAATAAACATATAACAGTATTTCTTCATCCCTCAGCTATTCCAAACAGTCGTTTTCAGCACGAGTCTGCATATTTCAGCTTCGGTCCTTCACCCCGAGCAATCACCCGGGGATGACGTGTCGCGTCCAGCTGCATCAACAAACGTGAAAACTTTATAACACTGTCAAGGCTGGGGCGGCGGAGTGGGATTACCGCGAGTCACTGGGTGCGCAGGCGGCTGCTGGGGGGCGGGTGTTTGGGGTGTATACTGTTGGAGGACTGCATGGCGGGGGTCAGGCTGGCGGGGAGATGAAGGGGATTTGGGCCTGCATCCTTACCCTTTGTAGTAGTAGTGATATGGGAAGAAGGGGAGAAATAGCTAAAGTAGTGGTAGTAGTGATAACAGAAACAGTGGTAGTAGTAATGATATAGCCAGAACTAGTAGTAGGTCTGAAAGAAAACTGAACAGTAATTTGGGGTCCTCACAGTCATCATTCATCGCTATCTCTTGTCATCCACTTCATTACAGATCACAGTGTTGGGTCCTCGCGTCTGGTGTGTTTAAGCAGAAGCATCGCACGTTAAAGCGAGACACAGGTGGAGGGAGGGCGGCAGGTGGCTACAGCTCGTTAATGCAGGGGTGGGCTGGTGTCTGGATGAGTGTCGCAATGTGGAGGCGGCGGTGAGGGTGGTGATAGTGCCGGGGGGTGGGGGTGGGGGGGGGTAGTAAGGTCAAGGGGGACACCGAGGAATAGACGGAATATCTTAGTAGTGTAATAGTATGTAGTAGTAGTAGTAGTAGTAGTAGTAATAGTAGTAGTTGTTGTTGTTGTTGTAATAGTAGTAGTAGTAGTAGTAGTAGTAGCAGCAGTAGTAGAAGTAATAGTAGTAGTATATATATTAGTAGTAACGGGTGACGTTATTATCTTTGCTATTGTCCTTGTTGTTGATTTAATTATGATTGCGGAGGTGATAACGATGATTTTAGCGATGATATCAGACGGCAATGATTATAGCGCCAGCGTTGCGATACGTAGCCGTTGATAATCATGTGAAGCACGCCACGGTGTCAATACGTAAACAGGTAAATAGTAAGTGATAAACCGACGAGGATATTACCGAAAAAAATCAATAATAAAAACACGATTGATAATACGAACTCATGGAGTCGTACTGACAGACACGTGAACACAAAACGAATACGCAATAAAAGTAATGATACAGAGAGAGAGAGAGAGAGAGAGAGAGAGAGAGAGAGAGAGAGAGAGAGAGAGAGAGAGAGAGAGAGAGAGAGAGAGAGAGAGAGAGAGAGAAACCCATTAACAAAGAGAAGGGTCTCGTGCTCGTCATCCACAAACAAAGGCGACAAGTGGACCAAAATCACCCAGAAGCAACAGAAAACGAAACCCCAATCCCGTCATTCATCTTCGGCCGAGGGGACGGAGACGATCAGGAAACAAAATAAAAAAAAGAGGTAAAGGGAGTTTAATTGATCCCTTATTTTTATGGGTACGGATGAAACAAAGGGCGGGTGGACTGACTCTTAAGGTGGGTGGGCTGGGGGAGGGGGTAAGTGGCAGGGGTGGAAGGGACAAAACACGGGTCCATGATTCACTAATATTCCGAGGCATTTTTAGACGCGGGGTGAGTTATGGACGAGCCAACTGGAACATGGAAAGTCGCTGGACGAACTAATGTTGTGGGCAGCAGCGTTTTTGCCGGCAGGTGATAAATCGTGTGTCCTGGAAGATGGGGGAAGGAGGGAAGGCTGGGAGGACTGTGGGAGGGAGGGATGGCCGAGGGAACGGAGGAAGGGAAAGACCAAGGGCGGCGCTGTGGGGGTAAGAGGTACACCGGCAAGGAAGAAGGGTTTGAGGGAACTGTGTGAAGAAGGATCAGGGGAGGAATAAATTTGGGTTGTGACAAATGAGCTGACATCCGAGATAAATGTATTAATGCACTCATAGTCGCACGATGGTTATTAATCTGATAAAGAAATAAAAGAAAGTAAAACGTGTGTGTGATGCTTTAGGAAACAGCGCGTAGACGAGTTCTCAGGAAGGATACGCTTATAACAAAGGTGAATTTTAGTTATATTATTCACGTCGTCTACTATACGGATAATATACATATCAGGACACCTCTCCTCCCGAAATCGATTTATCTTTTTGGCCACTCTACTTTATTCAGGAGCAGTAAGTAGCGGGCTTTGTTTTTCATTAGTGTTTTCTCTTTTTTTTTTTACGCCCTTACATTGTCTCCTCTGCTGTAAAAAAAAAAAAAAAAAAATCCATGCAGCATATCTGTGTAAAACCAAGCAGATAAATAGATAGGAAGACAAATGGAGGACCGCGATAAAACTCCACATTCCCTGTTTCCTCAACAAAGCCCCAAACTTCGTGTCCGCGCCCGGCCCAGTAAAACTAAACAGATTTGTGGGTTTCCGCGGAATAAAAGTTATGATTGGTGTGGGTGTTGTAGCACTTCCCCCGCACTGCATGTTTTGTCTTGGCCGTGTTCTGCAGCGTGTACTGGTGTTGAAGAAATGGTGAGAAATAATGATGGTGATGATGATGGTGATGAAGACGAACATAACGGCCAAGATGATCGTAATGATGATGATTAGGAGGAGGAAATGGAAAAGGAGTAGGATGATGATGATGATGAGGAGGAG
>NC_066548.1:11990031-12057531 GCF_024679095.1 Eriocheir sinensis
GCGTAATAGAATTCACATCCTGTACGTCTTTTTTTACGACTCAAGCAAGTGTAGCACAAGAAGTTAGTTACATTGCATGGAAATATATGATGATTGCCCTTTATGAAAGTCGTGTCAGGACAAAAATTGAACTTCCTTCCAAATATTGGTTCCCTTGTTTTTCCTCCTTCCCTCCCTCCCTCCCTCCCTCTCCCCTTCCTCCGAGGATTATTTTAGTATCACCTTGTCCTCGCCGCACCGCGCACTTTTTCCTCCACCCTCGCCTCCTCCTCCTTCCTCTTCCCCGCCTCTCCAATTATCATGATGGTGTGGCGGCAAGGCGTTGTTGTTGTTGTTGTTGTTGTTGTTGTTGTTGTTGTTGTTGTTGTTGTTGTTGTTGTTGTGATGTTGGTGGTGATTATTATTATTATCATTATTATAATTATTATTATTATTATTATTATTATTATTATTATTATTATTATTATTATTATTATTATTATTATTATTATTATTATTGCTATTATTGTTATTATTCTTATAACTATTACATATTATTATTATTTTTATTATTATTATTATTATTATTATTATTATTATTATTATTATTATTATTATTATTAATATTATTATTATTATTATTATTATTATTATTATTATTATTATTATTATTATTATTATTATTATTATTATTATTATTATTATTATTATTATTATTATTTTATTGTTATTATTATTATTATTATTATTATTATTATTATTATTATTATTATTATTATTATTATTATTATTATTATTATTATTATTATTATTATTATTATTATTATTATTATTATTATTATTATTATTATTTTTATTATTATAATTATCATTATCAAGCAAATTATTGTTACTAATATTACCATTACTCTTATTATTTATGTTATAGTACCAACCCTTTTACCTTCTTTACTTTTCTCTCCTCAATTCACGTCTTCAACTTTTATTCTTATCCCCCTTCTGACGCATCCACAAGCATCTGAGTCACCACGCAGAAAACAGCAACAGCGCTTGAAAGTAACAACCCTGAATACACATTAACATCAGAAGCAGCAGAAAAAGCATGCACGAAAAAAATGAAAACAATAGACTGTCATTATCCTCGGCAATATTCACACATGCAAAGGAACAATTTACATGCAGATAAACAGCGGCAGCCACACGTTCACACATAGTCCCTCATGCACGTTTTACCGCTCGGGGGGGAGGCGGGAATTTATACTGGCGGAGATAAATTGCTGGTTCGCCTTTAATATATTGCAAATTAGCTCCGTCGTTGTGAAGGTTATTGGGCTAAAAAGACGGCAAGAAGCGAATCACCGCCAGCACTCGCCTTGCTTAAAACGTTATAGTCACACACACACACACACACACACACACACACACACACACACTCACACACACGCGCACAAGTTGACGGCACCTCAGGTGTTTACACAGGACAGCCTTGAACAATTCACAGCGCATGGACAGGACGAGTTTTTTTATATTTTTATATCCGTTTGAGTGTTTGTGTTTGTGTTTGTGTCTATTTGTTCGTGCCTGTGCGTGCCTCGGTGGTGTATGTATGTGCGTATGTATGTATGTATGTCTAGTGTGTGTGTGTGTGTGTGTGTGTGTGTGTGTGTGTGTGTGTGTAAGTGGTCCGGAGTGGTATAAAAACGCCCAGGAACATGTCACGTCCGCCGCGCCCAGACCAATTACGTGTCCATTCACGGGAATCTGATAGAGAGGTTTTAGCAGGCGCTGGAATTCAATTTTTAAGGCAGCGAATAAGCGGTAGAGGGGGGGAGTGTAAGTGGCGAAGGGTGAAATGGGGGTGGGGGAAGGGGAGTAGGAGGGGGAGGAGATTATAATGTGGCCCGCTTGTAGTATGCATGATGGTGACGGTAGTGTTTGTGGTGATTATTGCTATATATATAGTGGTCTGTGCATGGTGTTTGTGGTGATGATAATGTTGTTGTATGTTGGGGGATGGAAGAGTAGTTGAAAGGAGGTGTGTGTTGGTGATGGGGGTGGTGGTCTGTGGTGTTTGTGGTGATGATGATAGTGGTGATGTTTGTTAGGGGGAGGGCTGAAGAGACGAAGTGTGTGTAGGTGATGGTGGTGGTGGTGGTGATGGAGGGTAGTTATAATAGTGAAAGTTATGGTGCTTTTCCTGGTGAGGGGAGTGTGTTCAAAGGGGGGGGGGGGGGTGAGAAGGGGAGAGCACGATGGAGGTGGGTTATTTAATATGTGTTTTGCGTGTAAGGGGGGCGAGAAGGAAACAGCGAGGGTCGTTTGTGGTGACTGCAGGGGTTGTTTAAACATTGCTAGGGGGGGGGGGGGGAGTTAATGGTTGCAGTTGCGGTAGTGTAGTAGCGATAGTAGCTGTGGTTTGGTAGCAGTGGGGGGGTGGTTGTCGCGATGGTGGTGGTGGTGGTGGTGGTGTAGTAGGGATGGTAGTATTAGCGTAGTTGTGGTGTATGGTGGTTGTTGCGAAGGTTATGATGGTAGCGTTATAGTGAGAGTAGCAGTGGTGTAGTAGAGGTGGTCGTTAGGTGGTTGTCGTGATGGTGGTGAAAGTAGTGAGAAAATGCATAAAAATTTGTCACCTGCCACATCAATAACAACAAACATACAACTACTTTTCTTATTTTCCTCATCTGTACCTATCTACCTGTACCTGACGAGCCCACATCATCCATTCCCTATTCCTTTTGTACTCAATAAATTCAAATAAGTTCAATGTAAAGAAAAAGGAAAACGAGGCATACAGGGAACAAAGTGCATTTAGTATGACCACCCAATATGTGCGTCGTGAAAATGCTTCCCTTAACCTTGATTTACGACCGCCGCTGTTAGAAGAGGAAAATAAATACAAATAATTCACAGCCGCTCCTGGAGGCGACGCGCGGCTAATGGAATGAGGAGTACCAAGGTGGCGGCGAGTAATGCGAGGGTGAGGCGGAGGAAGAGAAAATTTACGATCAGCTGAATATTTTTTACCTTGACCGATTAACAGGTGTGTGAGAGCCCCAAATTGGACCAAAACACTAAGGGGGCAATAATGAGTAAGGAGGAAGAAGAGGAGGATGAAGGAAAAAGAAAATGAAGAAAAAGGAAAAAAAGACAACGGAGAAGGAGGAGGAGGAGGAGATGGGGGTGGAGGAGGAGGAGGAGGAGGAGGAGGAGGAGGAAACAGAAAATGGAAAGAAGGAGGTTGTGGTAATAGGAACAACAGCAATGACAGCCGAAGAACGTGAGGCAAGCAGAGGAGGAAAAATTGAGGACGGGGAAGAGAAGGACGTGGAGGAGGAAGAGGAAAGGGAAAATAAGGAGGAGGCGGAAGAAGCGAAGGCAGCAACATCAGTAACATCAAAAGCAACAACAGCCATGACACTTGGGACTCGAACTGGGAGGCCAAGTAGATGAGGAGAGACCGAGGCGCCGCGAAGGTCGGGGCTGCCAAGGCGACACGAGCGAGCCCTTGCCGAGAGCCTTGGCGGGGAGTCATTAGCCAGCGAGTCCTTGCCTTGCTCGATGCCTTCAGGAGGGGGAGGGGGGAGGGAGAGGAGGGGGAGGTGGCAGGGTGATGGGGTGGGGTCTGCCGTTACTCGCTCCCCCCCCCCTATAGTTTCCCCTCACCCTGCTTCTGCTCCTCCGGCATGATTTCCATTCCTGTGAAAACACTTGGAAAATTACTCTTAATACTCAGGAGGTAACAAAAAAGATAAGAAAAGAAAAAACTGGAGTCGTGCGCTTTTCTCCCCCCACAACCCCCACCCCCCGTCCTTTCGCCTTCCCAGCCACGTACTTCCTTTCTAACTCCTCCTCCTCCTCCTCCTCTTCCTCCCCTACCCATCCACAACCTCGACGTCTCTCTCTCTTCATCTTTCTCGTGGCCCGCAAAATACCTCGTGGAAAATTTGTGGCGCTCATCTGAAATTCATAAGACCCTTTTAAGCTGTGGGATGATGGCGTGATGTTAATTCTTCACACTGTCCATCACGGGCATCATAATTACCGGATCCGCTGCCAGACTGAGGGGCTTTTGATCCTTTTTACTGAACAATCTGTCAGAAGTCCATTACTGTCCGGGGCGTGTGGTGGTGCAGCGGTGGGGGAAGAGGGGAAGGAGAGGGAGGAGGGAGGAGAGAGAGAGGGGAAAGGGAGAGGAGGACTGAAGGGAGGAGAGAGAGGGATACAGAGAGGGTGGTGGTGGTTTGGTTGTGCTAGGGGAGAGGGGAGAGGGATGTGTGTGGGAGGAGGAGGAGGAGGAGTAGAGTGGTTGATGCATGTGGTGGGTGAAGTGAGGGGAGAGGTGAGAAGGAAAGAGCTGAGGGAGGTGAGGGAGGAAGGTTAGGGTCAGGGTGCATGGTGCGGAGGAATGGGAGGTGAGGATAAGGTAAAGAAAATGTTTTAGCAGGAGGTGAAGTAGGAGCACGAAGAGGAGGAAGAGGAGGAGGAGGAGGAGAGAAAAGGGCGTGAGGGTCATTGATGTTAAGGGAGGTAGGAGAGGAGAGATAGGATGACAGACATGGGAAAGGAAGGAGTCTTGCCAATAATTAAAAAAAAGGTAAAAGATCAAAAATAATCGGGAGAGAGAGAGAGAGAGAGAGAGAGAGAGAGAGAGAGAGAGAGAGAGAGAGAGAGAGAGAGAGAGAGAGAAGACAAGACAAATTACAGTAAAATGAAACCACAATGCCGGAAATTTGTCTCTCTCTCTCTCTCTCTCATAGGAGGTGTGGGTGGTAATCGCGGCTTTCTGATAAATAAGTCAGGAGGTGTTGCTAAGTCCTTCCCTCCCCCCTAAGATAACATTCACACCTTAGATATTCAACATTTATGACTACGGGCCGTCGTTTCTACGACAACGGCCCGTTCCCCCATAAGGGGGAAATCACACAAGACGAAGAACATTTATGAAGAGTGAGCGCGGGGTTAACGGAGGGGGGTGGGGGAGTGGAGTTGTTGGGTTATGTAAGTGGGTGAGTGAGCGGGTGGAGGAAGAGGGTGGAAAGTGGGGAGAATTGGGTTGGGGTAGGTGATAACAGAAAAGAGAGAGGGGGGAGAGAGAGAGTGTGAGAGAGAGGATGCTGAATTGGGTTAGATGGTTAGGTGGAGGCATATTTCCGAACAGAGAGAAACGGGGGAAGGGGGAAGCAAAAGAGATGGGAAGTAACATGAGAAAGGGAGGGAAGGGAAGTGGGAGAGAGCTGAGTGGGGAGGGGTGGGATAGGAGGATAGGTGGGGACAGAGGGTTGCGTGGCTGGCTGGCTGGGAGGTGGGGGAGGGCGGATTTAGGAAAGAGATTTGAGGTAAAGAAGGAGGGATTTGGGGATCGTGGGCGAGATTGTTAAAGGAGGGAGTGAGGCGGGAGGAGCGAAGTGTGATAAAGGATTAGCCCGGCGCGGAAAGAATGAGGCTGAAGGAAAGGCGGGATTAAGGTAATGAAGTAGACGGGGGGGGGGGGGGGGGGACGGGCAGGGCGGGGGACTAACACGGGAGACGGGGGCTGGGCATGGGGGACGGGGGTAGGAAACGGGGGACATGGGACGGGAGACGGGTCGGTGGACAGAGAGAGAGAGAGAGAGAGAGAGAGAGAGAGAGAGAGAGAGAGAGAGAGAGAGAGAGAGAGAGAGAGAGAGAGAGAGAGAGAGAGAGAGAGAGAGAGAGAGAGAGGATTAGCAAATACTACTACTTCGAATGAAAAGAAATAGTATAGAGGAGCAATATTATAACAAGGTTATAAAAAATATCTTGGATAATCCTTTTTAATCAGCAAAGCACCAAGAGACTTAACAGAGTCAAAATTCTATAAACAAAGCTAAACAATGTAATTATTCCTTCCTCCTCCCTCCTTCCTGACCCTCTTTTTCCTTCTTCCATCTCGTACCTGTCACGGCCTTCACACACGCCCTCCACCAGACACAAAGGGGACCATTCCATAACCCGGTGCCCCGGATCGCCGCCTGCTATACTCTCGTGACTGATGTGTGACAAGGACAAACATCGTGTAGATATATTTATTAGATTATAATCAATCATTGTTGATGATCCAGAACAAATGATTATCACACACGACACGGTTTGAAAGGCCACCTCGCCCACGTGGCTCGGTCTGGCAAAGAAGAAGCGGTATGAAGCGGCTTTACTCCGGGGAAGCCAATGTCCGAAAGATCCCGTAACTGTCCTGCGGGAAGCTGAGGCAACCACGGGACTTGTGTGACGAGGAAAGGGTTTTGTGATAAATACTTGTTTTGGACACAAAAGAAGGTATCGTCTGAGCGTCCCTCTGATTTCCAAACCATCTTAGATTTCTTGCATGATATTTCGTCCCTCATGTATTTGACGATCGTAATTAGAGGAAACTGAACATTTATTGTCATCGACTCACATTACTGGTTTAGAAGTAGGAAGGAAGAACTAGCAAAATGTTTTGTAGACTTTTTCGTCGGATTAAATAAATATCGAGCAAACAAAGAGAAATTTGAAAGTTAAGAGATGCGGACTTTCTGAATCGAACTACGAACAAAAATATTATTATGTTTGTCATAACGTTTAGCCCTGTTATTATTCCCCCGTTCCTCAGACAATTACCATTTGACAGGAAAACAACGATAAACTCTGACACTTGTGACCCACATTATACTCAGCACCTCACGCGGCAGCTTCCTCCCTCCCGCAGCAGTCCCAACCCCGCTGCCCCTCACCCCTCCAGGAGCGGCTACCCCTCTGCAGCTTCTTCATCCTCCCTTTTGTTGTTTCTTTTCTTTCGTCTCTTTCCACGGCTCTGGAGAATTTAAGTGACGGATCCCATGACGCAGAGTCCGACGTTGCAAGCCTAGCGAGGCACGCCACGGCGCCATCCGTCACGGCCAGGCAACAAGTGACCGCTATGGTCCATGCCGAGGCACCTCCACGCGGGCTTGACCTCTCCCGCTTCTTGACAACCTCATGCTTTGTCCCCCGCTTCCTTCTCCTCCACACAGCCGTCCTGCCCTAACACATTTCACAGCACGTCATTCCCGCCTTACTGCCGCCGCGTCCAAGTCAGCGGAATCTATTATATTTTAGTGACACTTTGCATTCAGAGCTTCGTGAATGTTAATGTTCAATTAGTGGACCATGAGGTGTTTTCATGTGTTGATTTACCTAATTTTCCTGCACGACACTTGACACGGCAGGCACGCGAGGGGTGGGTGATCAAAGCCTCTGCAGTGACGCCTAATCTTGTAAATATACTCGCGGGGGTGATGGTGGAGGCACCGCTGGTGGGTCGCCGCCCCCCCAAAGAAAGCGCCGCCAGGGAGTTCACGACTTTTGATGAAACGGGAAGAGAAGCAACCACCTCCCAGGCTTCTGACCCCTCCAAGCAGCCCCACGTCCTCCACCTCCACTGCCATGATTCCCCTCCTTCTCCCTTCTTCCCCTCGCTTGATTACTCCCTCTCCCCCCACTTCCATCTTTACTACTTGGGCTGCATTTTCCTCCCTCTCCTTGACTCCCCTCTCTCCCCTGTCTTCCATGACCCCACACCCACTAGCATGATTCCTTTTCTTCTCCCCTCTTTCCCCTGTCTTTCCTCCTGATTACTCCTTTCCCCCACTTTCCTCTCCAGTATTAGGCATGTATTTTCCTCTCTCTCCTTGGCTCCCCTCCCTCTCCCTTCTTTCCTCTATTCCACTTGTCCTGAATTCTCTCTCCCTTTAGTGATTTCCCTCCCTTTTCCCCATTCACCACATGTCCTGAGTTTCCTTTCTCTCCCTTTGATTTCCCTCCCCCCGCTCCTTTTCTCTCTCCACCACTTATTCTGTATCCTCCCATTTCTCCCCTTAATACTCCTCCCTCTCCTCTCTTACCCCTCCACCACTCTCCCCTCTTTTACTGTGCTATAATTTGTCTTTGCACTTTTCAATAGTCCCCATTACTCCCCTCACTCACTACCCTTTGTCCCCTTCCCTCTCCCCACTTCCCCCGTCACCACTTCTCTATGCTCCCCTTCCCCACTTTCTTTCCGTGTCATGATGTGTCTCTTCTCTTTCAATTTGTCCCATTTTCATACCTCGCTGTCTTCACCCTCCTGTCCTGCCTCCCTCACTTCCATCCTTGTCTTACCTAGCGACTTCTTTTCCTCCCCCTTCTCTCCTTGCTTCCCTCTCACGTCCTTCCGTCCCTCCCCCTTCCCCTCCTTTCCTTTCCCACGCATCGACCGCACCTATCCATGCCTGACAACGCTGCTTGATGGATTAGTTGACGGTTCTTGTTCGCTGCGGTTTCATTCTCTTTTTGCTTTGTGTCTTGGTCCCTCTTTGATGCTGTCACGAATTTTTACCCGGCCGATGGTATCATTATTGTTGCGGTTTCAGTGAATTCCTTTGAGGTTTGAGGTCTTACGTTTTGTCACACACACACACACACACACACACACACACACACACACACACAACCCTCTGTCCCGTTGCCTCACCTCCCCCCCCCTCCCTCCCGCCGTTGTTTTTGAGGCGCACACGCTCCCACTTTCCCCCGTGCTCCTGCCAGGGGGCCGGCGAGGGTCTTCACCTTCCGCCGGGGTGGTCGCTGCCCGTAACGAAGATGCCGCCCTTCCGTGCCTCCTAATGAAAAGGTCAACGCCTGTAAAGTCTTGTTATAATTTACGAGTCTTTACTAAGTGGGAAGAGCCAAGGTGGGCCCATTTGTTTTTGTCTGCATCCTCTTTTGTTTCCGGGAGATGCCACCGTTTTATGGGAATCTATGCGTTGAAATGTGATATTAAAATGGTTTTATCGCCATCGTTAAGTGGAAGGTTAGTTTAGGCAAGGGAAGGACTAGGCCGAGGCAGGGGCGGGAGCACAGGGCGAGTAGTAGGCCCCCAACAGGGAGGGAAAATTAATACCGGGTTAGAAAGTAGGTAACGAGCATATCTCAGCACACTTTATCCTAACCAGCCTTCGCGAACATCCGTGTAGCAGCAAAACAAGAAAGGCGGCGGCGGTGTGCTCAGCGTGTGAACGTGAGGTCCCGCGGGTCAGGTCTCTCCACTGACTGACGATCTATTACCCATCACCAAGCGGCCAATGACCACTCACATCTTGCCTTTATAGCCTACATTCAGCGGTGTCTGATAAAGGGAGACCAGGGGAGGGGGGCTTAAGAATAAAGAGCTGATGGAGGGGTTAAGAGAAAGCCGTGTATGCAGTGTTCTTCATTCCCTGTAGACCTGCCAGGGCTCAAATGTTCGAAAGCTTGCGGCTCCCCTTATGACTATTTCCGAAAGCCATGGAGAAGATTAGTCGAGTTTCCATGAGTGTTTTCCCTTGTTAAAAAACCACCATGGTCTTGAAAAACAATCATGGAATTCCATATAAGTACGTGCCACGAGAGCCTTTTATAACTGATGTACTAAGGAGACGAAACGCTTGATACTATGCGTCGTGGCTGAGGTGGTCGATTTGTTACTCTGAGTGGGTTTGGCGCGATCCTTCATAGGGCAAGGGGTGCACGGAGGGGAATAACTGAGGATGCTACAAACTGGGTGACCTTCGTCGTTATGATTGTCCGGCTTTTCATGCACGGTATCTGGGAGGCCCCGCGCTCCCTGCCCCCCTCCCTGCTCGATCTGTGTTTGCTGATAAGCATGCAGATCGAAAGTAAAGTTGATTTGCATTAACTTGAGCTATGGTTCCCATCCTTTTTTCTGTCGTTTCCCCCTTCATCAACTTCAACCATCCGGATTTCCCCCTTCATGTGGACGAGGAAAAAAGTAGCCAAAACACGAAATTTATATACTTGCTTAATAACACAAATAATATATTAAATATATAGAAGCCAAACACAATATTTCCTTACTTTATAACACAAATCAGTCAATCAGTAGCTCTGACGCCCCGTTTCCGCCAACTACGAGTAATTGCTAGTAATTTATATTTCCTTCAGGTTAAATTTCCCCCTGGAATCATAAAATTTCCCCCCAGGAGGTTGGGAAATGCTGGACTAGAGTGTTTGTGTTATGGTCGAGGTCAGGGCGGCACGCTAAAATGTACTTCTGCTCCAGTTGCTTTTGTTCGTGTGTGTGTGTGTGTGTGTGTGTGTGTGTGTGTGTGAGAGAGAGAGAGAGCAGCAATCTATTCCGTTGTGTCGGTGTTCGTGATGTCTGGATCGGGTGCAAGGGAATCAGATCAGATCACGCCTACATTACCACCAAGTCTGCACTGATTCAGGTCAGCTGTGCAATAATGGTTCGATAAGGTTCACACGTCGGGTAAATCCTAACTGAAGTGAACTGGAAATTAATGTCATCGTAAATCATTTTGGATCTCATAACGCCACAAGCTTTCTTATTTATTAAAGTTGATTAGTACCTGTGAATTAAAGCATTTACAGGAGCAGGATGGAGTGGAGTGGCATGAGACGGATAGGTGGAGGACACGACCTTTGTCCTGCAGAAGATTAGCAGTGATTGATGTTGAACTATACCTACACTTAATTAACAGGTGCTTGAGACAGGTACTTTGGGTCAAGGTTCTTCAGAGCACGGATCGCGTTCTGTGCTGAATTGCTTTAGACTACTCACTGGTTTGCCACTTCTTCCTTAAATAAGATTCCCTGCAATGCCACATAACTTGATGCAAACAACTCTTATATCAGGAATCTTAGAATGGGCCATGAGAGAAAGGATCAAATAAAAGTAGAGCCGCAATAAGAAAAATACCACGCAGCATGAAGCAAACAACTCATGTCTCTCAGAAAGCTTGGAAAGGGATCGTCAGGGAAAGGCTCACAATCAGAATATAGTAGCAATGAGAAAAATGACGAATGCTGCTTCAGGTAATAGATGCAAAGGATGCTTCCCGACTCATTACCACGCGCATGATGGTGGATAATACGCCGTGGGAGGGGGAGTGGCTGATACACGGTAGCTGAGTGAGTGAGTGTACCACCTGCCCGTGCCTCCTCTACTGTCCCCGGCCGATGCACGCTTTCACAGGGCGGCTGACGTGTTGCATTTCAAGTCAATTGCACAACGGAAGTTTGGCGGCGACGACTAGCGAAACCCGGGCAGGCGTGACCACCGCACATCCACCTCCTCCACCACCCCCTCCCTCCCCCTCCCCGGCAGCCACACCCAGCATATTCACTCATTACCACACCCGCTTGACTCACCCGCCAGCCAGCCAGCCAGTCAGCCCCGCCCGGTAAGAGCTTATGGGACAGCCCCACGCCCCTCATCGCCTCCATTACCATTACCGTGCTACCTGCCTGGGGAGAGGAACCGCGGGTCTACCTGGGCAGGTGATGGGTGACCTTCACGGCAGGTGATCTCTTAATACGTGGGTGTTGTGTGCGAGGGGAGGATGCGACGGCGGAGGTTGTGGTTGTGGCGCATAGCTGTGGCGGCGTTGTGGGCGGGAGGGGGCGAGGGTCAGGGGGAGGGGTGTGTTTAGGGGGTGAGTAAACAGAGAAATTAATGAGGAAACGTGATTTGCAGGAAGAGAAATGGGATGAGTTGAGAGAGAGAGAGAGAGAGAGAGAGAGAGAGAGAGAGAGAGAGAGAGAGAGAGAGAGAGAGAGAGAGAGAGAGAGAGAGAGAGAGAGAGAGAGAGAGAGAGAGATATTTAAGGGTTAGGCTTACATGCACACAGACAAGAAGGCAGATTCAGACAGAGAAACAGACATCCAAACAGCCAGATAGATAACTATAATACCCATAACCTATCGCTAGAAGTATACATATCTTCATACACCCATAATCACTTACACCCATAATTAAGCGCTGGGAAAAATAGAGGAAAACAGGTACTCATGAAAAGGGTCCAAAAAAGTACAACAGACATAAGTGGACGGAAAGATAGATAGACAAGCAGAGAGAGAGAGAGAGAGAGAGAGAGAGAGAGAGAGAGAGAGAGAGAGAGAGAGAGAGAGAGAGAGAGAGAGAGAGAGAGAGAGAGAGAGAGAGAGAGAGAGAGAGAGAGAGAGAGAGAGAGAGAGAGAGAGAGAGAGAGAGAGAGAGAGAGAGAGAGAGAGAGAGAGAGAGAGAATTATTAACGCAAGCACCGTGTATAGGAAAATGAAGAACAGATAACTAGAAAGCGCGATAGAAGGAGAGTTGAGTGAGAGAACGAAAAAGAAAAAAAAGAAAAAGGAGAGCCCGAACCAGTGAATTAGTGAGGCCGTAAACAGCAGCCGGGAAATGAGAACTATCGGCCCATGATATAAACACGGCTCAGGCAAACGACTAAGTACTTAACGAGGGAGGAAAATGTGTGGCGAGGGAACGAGAGAATGGAGGCACATCACCGAGGCAATCAACGGTAAACGGCGGGGCGAGGCGGGGCGAGGAGGAGGAGGAGGAAGAGGAGGAGGTCGGCTGTAGTTGTAAAGGAATGAAGAAGAATGAAAAAAAAAGGCAGTAGGAGGAAATTGAAAGAGAGGAAGAGGGACAAAAAAGCGACGTGAAATTTCTTGACAAAAGGACGATAAGAATAAAAGTATAACAGTAATAATAATAATAATAACAATAATAATAATAATAATAATAAGAAGAAGGCCATAAACAGTAAAAAAAAAAGGAAATAGAGGAAGAAGAACGAAAAAATCTTCAGCAAAATAACAAATGAGAGAAGAAGGAAAAAGAATAAAAAGGATAAAAAAGACAGCTACAGAAGAAGAAAAAAATACATTAGCAAAAGTGAAAAAAAGAAAGAGGAGTATAAGGGAGGGGGTGAAAGTGAAGTCAAATAACAAAAAGACAAGAAAAGAAGAAAAAAAAATAGTTACAGAAGACAAAAAAGTGTACAATAACAGAAGAGGAAAAGAAAGACGAAGTTCTACAAGGGAGGCGATGAAAGATGAACGAAGTCTAAATTAAGCGGCGAGCAGCCCAGGGAACAGCACCGAGGGGGGAGTGATGAGGCGAGGTGAAGGCGACAAAGGAGGGGAGGAGAGGCTGTGAGGACGACGACGACGAGCAAGGAATCAAAGAAATGGAAAAAAAAAGGCAGAAGAAGAACAAGGAAAAGTAGAAGGAAGATGGAAAATTGGAAGTAGAAATAATACGTAATGATAATAATAATGAAGGAAGAAAGAAAAGGGCGATGTAGATAATGGTAATGATTGTAATAATGATATTGATTTTATGAAGGGCACCACTATACCACCACCGCCACCACCACCACCAACAACAACAACAACAATAACGACGACGACAGCAACAGGAACGCTGACAACCACCGAAAGAGAGGAATTTCAACAAACCTTAAAAAAACAGAGAAAAGAAAGAAAAAAGGGAGAGAAAGAGAGAGAGAGAGAAAAAAAAAAACTTTAGCAGCCTCCAGGGAAGGTTTAAATATGGACTCACATGCTCCACTACACACACACACACACACACACACACACACACACACACACACACACACACACACGATTCATTAAGCTTCACGGACCGGCGAGGGAGTCATCTGTATCACTAACGTCACCCTAATGTGATGCGGCCGCGAGATTTTTACGTTTATGTGTCATTAAGGCAAAACTTGGTTGGCTTTCCTGTCGCTGACTCGGCCCCAGAAAATTACCAAAGAGAAATAATTGGGAGGCCGTAAATCTTCCTGTCTTTACAAAGTTTCTTCCCTCCGTCTTTTTTTTTTGTTTGTTTTCCGACTCTCTCTCTCTCTCTCTCTCTCTCTCTCTCTCTCTCTCTCTCTCTCTCTCTCTCCCCCCCCTTCTCGCTTATCTAACTCGACACACAAACTTACCTATTTTTTTCGTCCTCCTTCATACCACAACACACCTTTACGCCCTTCCCATTTTCTGACTTTTCTTTGGCTCTTTTTCCCTCTCAAAATTACCCCCCCCCTTCCCGTCCTTCCCGCCCTCCCGCCCACATACCAATACACAGACCCAAGAGCACCCATTTAAATCCCCTTCCATTAACCCACCCAGGCACCCCACCCACCCACCCACTCATTTTCGAAAGACCTTGTACAGTACCTTTGCAAAATCGACTTGTATCTGATCCTAATCTGCCCTGATTTAACTCAACATAATTTCTCGTAATCTAAATGTTATCTGATGAGGTTGATTTCCTGCTGAACGGGGCCGAGTGAGGCGGGGCCGCGTCTAGTCGGCTAAAGGATGAGGTGCAGCCCGGGGATACACGTCGACTGGTCGGGATTAGTAATACTTAGCGGTGTTGTTATGAAGGGAGATGCGGGCCGGCCTGTAATGGGATAAACGGTCCTGCAGATAGAGCTGAGTCGGTGGAGATAAACAGAGAATCACCGCGCGGCCGCAGAACAAAACAAGCCTTATCTGGAGTAGTGTGAAGAGGTGCAAACTTTTCTTCCTGCGACCCAGTGTTTTTACTTTACCATCAAGACATATTTTGAGCCTCTTGAGAGGGCTGTTTATGTACGTTCCGCCGTCTGGTATTTAGTTA
Source organism: Eriocheir sinensis (assembly GCF_024679095.1). Lineage (NCBI taxonomy): Eukaryota > Metazoa > Arthropoda > Malacostraca > Decapoda > Varunidae > Eriocheir > Eriocheir sinensis. Next base: position 12,004,466 of record NC_066548.1, read on the forward strand.
TCTATTTGCAAAGAAGTAGCAACACGGTAAAAAAGTTATCTGGAGTAGTGAAGATCAGTGCAAACTTTTCCTCCTGTGATCCATTTTTTAATCATTTCCCGCACGACACATTTTGAAGCCTCTCAAGAGTGTATTCGTCCCGTCGTCAGGTATTTAGTTATCTATTTGTAAAGAAGTACAGACGTGATAAAAAGCTGTCACACAGTACTGGGTCTCGACCTTCAGACACACTAGCTCGGACCCGCATGTCTAGCCAACCAACCAGACAGCTATTCGAATCTGCATGTCACTCCTCTTATCGTGTTGGAACAGCTTCAAACAACTCTTGTATACTCCGCCGGATAAAACTAACGCTCAGTGAATGCTTGATCTGCTGTCAGCCAGCGGTGGTACGATTATGATGATTATACTCTTGTTTGATTCTGTGATAAGCGGATCGTATTTTTGTTTTTATTACCCGGATAATTCTAGGGTATTAACCACAGCTTTATTTTGTATTTATTCACTTGGGATGTTGATGAGAGAGAGAGAGAGGCAGGCAAAACTAAAAATAAAAAGATAAAGAAATAACAACAGGTATTCAGACAGACGCTGAGACATATACATCAAAACTCTTAGGGAGAACACACACACACACACACACACACACACACACACACACACACACACAGACATATATACATACATGCATACAGTCATACACACAGGCAGACACAGAAAGACTGACAGACGGACACAGAGACAGACGGACGGACAGACAGGGACGGAGGAGGTGCCGGCTGATCACCGTCCCTTCACCGCCGATTCATCTGTCTGGATCGAAGTCTCTTTATGCAGATTTTTACGAGAGAGAAAAAGATTCAAGGGAAAAGTATATTAGGTTAGTGAAAAAGAGGTGCTGGCGTGCGCAATCCCCCGCGAGACCCTCTACTCATCTCCTCTTCCTCCTCTTCCTTCTGCTCCTCCTCCTACTCCTCCTCCTCCTCCTCCTCCTCTTGCTGTCCTTGTAAGTTAGTGAAGTGTAAGGCCGCTACCAGGACCGGCTTTGTTACGGTATTAAGTAGTATTTGTTATTTGTTAGACTTAATTGTGTCTTTTTTGTGTGTGTTTCAAAAGGGTGGACGTGTGTGCGTGTTGGAGGGTTATGTATGTGTGTGTGTGGGGGGGGAAGGGGAACTCGACTACTACTACTACTACTACTACTACTACTACTACTACTACTACTACTACTACTACTACTACTACTACTACTACTTTCTCATCGGGGCCTCTTAGTCTTTGCTCACGTAAGACGCAGGACACGAGGGGCTTAGGTTAGTGGGTCTGGTGGTCCTATACTTGGGGTGTGCATGAATATGTAGAGACCCGGCGGAGTCGTGAGCAAAGTAGGCGGGCTCGTTGTGTGTGTGTGTGTGTGTGGAGTCTTCAAACGCGTACATTCTGTGCTCACGCGGAATTTGTACATATTTGGTGTGCACATGAGCGCAAAATTAAACTTCAGTCCACGGGAGTTGCTTGTCGTGGGAATTTAGCACTGTCAGAAACACGCCCACACACACACACACACACACACACACACACACACACACACACACACACACACACACACACACACACACACAGAGAGAGAGAGAGAGAGAGAGAGAGAGAGAGAGAGAGAGAGAGAGAGAGAGAGAGAGAGAGAGAGAGAGAGAGAGAGAGAGAGAGAGAGAGAGAGAGAGAGAGCTTTCATACTCATTATTCAATTTTGATGTAACTTTTGATGGTATGTATGTTTCCGGCCTTATTTAATGCGCCTGCTGATATTACCTACCTACCTACCTACCTACCTACCTATACTCCTACTTTTCTACCTTCCTTCATCCATACTTACCTACTGTACCTATTTACCTCATTATCTACCTTTTCCTTTCTTTCCTACATTTGTTACCTACCTGCCTATATACCTACCTACCTACCTACCTACCTCCCCCCCTCCCCCCCCCCACACACACGTTTGCACCCAACAACTCCCCTCCACATAATACGTAGGCGATGTGAGAAGGTTTCCGCGTTACCTTGACAAAACCAAACTAACGGCACGGAGGAATAGGGAGAGTGGGAGGGAAGGAGAGTGGGAAGGAAGGAGGAAAGGAAGGTGAATGGGGATGGAGGGAGAACGGCAGAGATGTGAGAACTCGGAGATATTGAAGGAGAGATCGCGAGAGCTGGAAGAGTAGTGAGTGAAATCTGACAAGCGGGAAAAAGTAAGATTGAAAGGGTGAGGTGATAGAGCGAAGCGAGGTTAGAGTGAGACAGGAGCGAGAGTGGAAGAACGGAATAATTGTGTAATAGGTGAAGGTGGGTGAAAAAAATATTGAGTGTAATAATAATAATAATGATAATAAGAATAGGAATAATAAGGAGAAAGAAAATACTATCCTGTCCTCTCGTAATTCTCGTTTATCATAAGGGTACATTGTCAGAGTACAGATATAATTATATGTACATTCATCCCTTGTCTTCTGTGTGTGTGTGCGTGTGTGTGTGTGTGTGTGTGTGGTGATGACTGCCCGGCCTTGAGAATACTCGCCGCCACGTGTCATGAGGGATGCTGGTGCCTGGGGGTTGGGGGAGGGGGGCGTGGAGAGCCGGGGAAGGCGACAACGAGGAGGAGGTGGAGTGAAATTACAGGGAAGAAGAAATAATGTGCAATTGGATCAGGTAGACTTTCCATGACAAACAGCTGCCATCCCACGCCAGCCATAAGCTATATGGACGTCCCCTTGGCCTTGTCTACCTCAGAGGTGTTTGTTATGGATGCAACCAAAGGAGGACGATTGATTATTGAAAAGTGAGGATACAATTTAACGCCTGGGTAAGCGTTCAGTGATTTCGCATGAGACATATTTTGACTTCGTCGTATGCGGGGCGATCGTTAGTCCGGTATACTGTGACTGCACTAAATATGATGTGATAACTGGAAGGTATTTATCACGAGACAACCAAGAGGCTCCAAGTCAATATTTAGTTTACAAATCTCATAACTGTAAAAAAAAAGAAAAAAAGATAAACAGGAAGTCAAAAACATGAGGAAATGAGAGTACGGATAAACAAGTACATGAACATAGTGAAGAGAAGCTGGCAAAAATCGGGAAGCCTTGCATCTCGCGGAGCACAGCGACAAAAACAATCACGCTGCAGCGACGCCTGACACAGTGGCGGCGTGCGGGGGTCAGCAGTGAGTGTGCGAGGAGCATTACCAGCAACACACGGCATTGGTCTGGGAGGCAGGGCGACACAAACAGGGGAGTGTCGCATATAGGGCCTCAAACACCGTGGCGGGAAGGCGCTTCATCGCCTCATGTCATGCTCCCGGCGGAACACCCAGGAACAGTCGATGTATTGCTTCAAGGCGGTGGATTTAGAACGTTCCTGGTGAACTATACAAATGCACACGCAGCACCAGCAGTAGCAGCAGAAATAGCAGCACCGGCAGCAGCAGTGGTAGCCGCAGCCCCTGAGCGGATCCAGTTTAGCGCTTGTTTATAAGGATTCTCCGGCCAGTGCGGGGCGAGGGGGCGCGAGGGAAAACAGGCCACGCTCGTTTCAGCTCAAACTCTCTCACTTCGTCCTATTTTTAAGCCAAACTCGGCCTGTTTTTCTCCCACACCTCCCTGCTCCAGGTGGGTGTGGGTAGCCCTCGCCGCCCTGCTTCGTCCTGCACACCTGGTGTCCCCAGCCACGATCACATTGCTCTGACCCGTTACGTCCCTTTCGCGCTCAAGCTTTGGTCACAAAACGGGTGTAGAGGAAACGTGACATCAACCTTTCCTTATTTGAATCATAAAGATACAGAGACCAAACTATAAGTGATATTGAAATACAGAAAATCAAGCTTACACAACACTGACAAATTTCAAAATGTGGGAACAAAACGTGGCTAAGGTTTGAAGGGAGTTTGCAAGTGAAGGGAGAGATAATAAGATTTGCACTGCGGACTTCATATAGGACTGAATCGGCATTATGTACATGCTGTACGTGGCCCCTAATTGGATCACAAGACTCTATATATGGATCACAAATTCCTCCTCCCTTTACTAATCCCCCTCCGTCCCCGCCCTCCTCGCACCTCTGCACCCTCCACTTCATTCTTTTTTTTCTCCCTCTTCCCTCCCTCCCCCTCCTCCTTTGCTTATGGTGAGGGTCCTCCGTATTTAACAGCGGGGATGGGGAAAGGGATTTCGAAGTGGGAGGAGATAGATGGGAGGTTAGGAGGTTCGGTGAGGTTATGGAGTACTGTGTGTGTGTGTGTGTGTGTGTGTGTGTGTGTGTGTGTGTGTGTGTGTGTGTTCGTGGGTGCGCGTGCGTGCGCGTACACGAGCCCGTTTGAAGTTGAGTTTACTGTAATCCAATAACGATGATTTACTCTTAGGTAAAGGTCCTTTCGTCATTGATTTCGCTCGGTCACAAGAAAGGGTTGTTGATTAATGTTGACTGAATAAATTATGAACTACAATCTCATCCGGTATGCATAAATGCATTCAGAAGTTTGTAAATCATTATTCATAAGTTAAGATCATCGTGGGAGGTGGAACTTGCTCTCATGTCCCCGTTCTTTATGATTGCTTTCATTATTCCTCCGCCGGTGGGGTGCTGGAGGCCGTTACTCAATACTCGGGTTAGCGTTCAAGAAGGTTCAATGTCGGTGATGCATCATATTCCACCGTTCTAACAACCATCACACCACCACCAATACCACCACGCCCACACAACCAACCCACCACCATCACCATCACCAACACCAACACCACACCCATCCCACCACCCACCACCATCACCATCACCAACACCAACACTACACCCATCCCACCACCCCACCACCATCACTATCACCAACACCAACACCACACTCATCCCACCACCATCACCAACACCACACCCATCCCACCACCCCACCACTATCACTTCCTCCCTTTCGTGCTCTGCCGCCGATAAAAGTAAAATATACGACAAAACCAGTACATGAAAACAATATTACACCGAACACTTGTCACCCTTTGAAATGCCGCACGCTATAGACTTCCTCTGGTCGTTATTTGGCAGGTGTGTTGGGAGGCCTTCCGTCACCTGCGTGCTGGACCAAAACAAGCTTCATGTGTACTCAGGCCAGCACCAAAAATAGATGGGATTCAATTTGAATACCAAAAGAAAAAAAATGTTGTTTGGGATATCACGTAGGCTTATGAAGTAGAGCTAAACATTATTACTTTTCATCATACTTGAATTATTGTACTTGGGTTTGTGTTTCTTGACAATACTCGTGATTAATCGATCGATGCTGCTGACTCATAGGGGAGGGCAAGGTCGCCCCCGCGCCCTCTCTGCGCGAACTTGCATCTGTTCTCATTCTCCGACCTAAAAAAAAAAAAAAAAAAAGATTTCAACGTGAACCTCTCCCCCCACCCCCCTGCCTTCACCATACATCGTCTACGTTCACATCAGGATTCACACATAAATTTTCGCCAATATGATGATAATTGTAAACCGCGCGTGTGTGTGTGTGTGTGTGTGTGTGTGTGTGTGTGTGTGTGCGCCATGTCTACTTTACACACACACACACACACACACACACACACACACACAGAATAACACTTTGCCCAGCAATCTTAGGATGGCGCGAGACAACATTAACCTCAAATGGGCGACTTCAGGGCCTTAGTAAACAAGCCCATTCCAGTCCCTTCAATCCCTATACACTAGCTTGATTTAATCACGCTTGTTCTCGTGCTGTCAATGATAGAGAGGCAGCTCACAAAAGGTACCAGAGCCTTCAAACTAATGCTAATTATGAACTTTACATTTCTGCCCGGAATCGTGCCAAATCTATTCTCCGACTAACCAAAAACTCTTTCATTAATAGAAAATGCCAAAACCTTGCTTTCTCTAACTCTTCCCGTGACTTCTAGCCAAAAACATCTCCTCCAACTTCACTTCTTCATCTTTCCCTCCACTCCTTAGTCCTGACGGCAACACTGCCGTCTCATCTATCTCTAAGGCTGAACTCTTCTCTCAGACTTTTTCTAAAAACTCCACTCTGGACGATTCTGGGCATATTCCTCCTACTCATCCCCCCTCTGACTCCTTTATGCCTGTTATAAAGATTCTTCAAAATGATGTTTTCTATGCCCTCTCTGGCCTCAATCCTCAGAAGGCTTATGGACCTGATGGAGTGCCTCCTATTGTCCTTAAAAACTGTGCCTCCGTGCGGTCACCGTGTCTGGTCAAACTCTTTCGCCTCTGCCTGTCAATGTCTACCTTTCCTTCCTGCTGGAAGTATGCCTTCATACAGCCTGTGCCTAAGAAGGGTGACCGTTCCAATCCCTCAAACTACCGTCCTATAGCTTTACTTTCCTGTCTATCTAAAGCTTTTGAATCAATCCTTAACCGGAAGATTCAAAAGCACCTTTCCACTTCTGACCTTCTATCTGATCGCCAGTATGGGTTCCGCAAGGGGCGTTCTACTGGTGATCTCCTAGCCTTCTTAACTAACTCTTGGTCATCCTCTCTTAGCCGTTTCGGTGAAACCTTTGCTATTGCGCTGGACATATCAAAAGCTTTTGATATGTCCACACATATCAAATCTTTGCTTTCCAAACTACCCTCCTACGGTTTCTATCCTTCTCTCTGTACCTTTATCTCCAGTTTCCTTTCTGACCGTTCTATTTCTGCTGTGGTAGACGGTCACTGTTCTTCCCCTAAACCTATTAACAGTGGTGTCCCACAGGGTTCTGTCCTATCTCCCACTCTCTTTCTGTTGTTCATTGATGGTCTTCTTTCCAAAACGAACTGTCCTATTCATTCCTACGCCGGTGATTCCACTCTGCATTACTCAACTTCTTTTAATAGAAAACCCACCGTATAGGAACTTAACGACTCAAGGCTGGAGGCTGCAGAACGCTTAGCCTCAGACCTTACTATTATTTCTGATTGGGGCAAGAGGAACCTGGTGTCCTTCAACGCCTCAAAAACACAGTTTCTCCACCTATCCACTCAACACAATCTTCCAGACAACTATCCCCTATTCTTTGATAACACCCAGCTATCACCTTCCTCAACACTAAACATCCTCGGTCTATCCTTAACTCAAAATCTCAACTGGAAACTTCATATCTCATCTCTTACTAAATCAGCTTCCTCGAGGCTGGGCGTTCTGTACCGTCTCCGCCAGTTCTTCTCCCCAGCACAGTTGCTGTCCATTTACAGGGGCCTTGTCCGCCCTCGTATGGAGTATGTATCTCATGTGTGGGGGGGTACCACTCACACAGCTCTCCTTGACAGAGTGGAATCAAAGGCTCTTCGTCTCATCAGCTCTCCTCCTCATACTGATAGTCTTCTACCTCTCAAATTCCGCCGCCATGTTGCCTCTCTTTCTATCTTCTATCGATACTTTCATGCTGACTGCTACTCATGCTCATCCCTATACTGTCCAAACCCTCCAAACTGTTAACCAGCATCTTCACTCTTTCATCCCTCACGCTGGTAAACTCTGGAACAATCTTCCTTCATCTGTATTTCCTCCTGCCTATGACTTGAACTCTTTCAAGAGGAGGGTATCAGGCCACCTCTCCTCCCGAAATTGACCTCTGATTTCGAACACTCCTTTAACCTCTGTTCTGGAGCAGTAAGTAGCGGGCCTTTTTTTTTTTTTTTTTTTTTTAAAAAAAAAGTACCCACCTTTTTTTTGCTATAACCTGCCCAAGGATGCATAAACGAACCCCACAACTGCTTACCTCCGCTCCTATTACCTGGTCCCTCAACACACATACCCCCACATTCACCTCACCCCTATTCGTCCCTTCACTCCTTTTCTACTCACCATCTCCCATACCGCCCTCATTTCAGTCTCTCGAGTTACCTGGGGCTCAAAACAGGCTTCTCGTACTCTCCCCTTCCCCGCCCGCTCGGCTAATCCTTCTCTCCAGCGTAGTCTCAGTGCAACGAGGCAGCATATTTTTCTTTTCAGCCTCTTATGCAGTGTAATCCGTTTAACTCCTTACTTCCTCGTTATATATTGTTTGGCCTGAGAGCTTTCTAGCACCTCTGAACACCTACATTTGCACTTCCCTCGCTCTCACTACCACCTTCCCCGCCGAGTCGTTACCATGTCTGCCTCCAGCTTCATCATCGGCTCACAATTTAATACGATTGGTCACACTCACGTCGCAAGCATCCGCCAGGCAGGTGATGAGGCGAGGTCGTCTCACCTGCTCATAATTACTGGCAGGCAGACAGGAAGGGGCCGGGGTGTCTGCATGGTGGCCAGGTGCTGCGGGGAGTGGTATGTGTGTGTGTGTGTGTGTGTGTGTGTGTGTGTGTGTGTGTGTGAATTGAATTGAATTGAATTGAATGAAATTTATTAATTAAGCTCAGACTATAAAAAAAAAATATGGAGCACAGCTCCTCCTAAATAAAAAAAAATAAAAAAAAATGTTGTCCATGCAAGTAAATGTCTGGTTATTATAAATAACCAAAACAAACACAACAATAATTAAATACATTGACAAAAGTAACAAAAACAGGTACTAAGAAAAAATAATTGAAGAACAATGACCGCCAACACCTTACACTCATCTAAACATACTTAGCACTGGCCTCAAGAATAGAGCAAATTTTTTCATAGCATTAACACTGGTGTTTTGCATCAGTGATATATATCTGAAATGTGATGGCCTGTGTGTGTATAATAGTTTGATAAGCACATATCACGCAACCTTACAATTTCACTATCAGTGCACTCAAATAGAACATGGAATTCTTCTCCCACAACGCCTGCATCGCACTTAATACAAAGGCGATCTTATCTATTTACACCTTGATACCTGCCAGCATTAACAGGCAATCTGTTACTACAAATTCTTAATCTTGTCACCATTATTCGGTTGCTCTGTAACCTTAAAATATACCACTCCATGCTATAATCCAACTTAAACATTGTGTAGTTACTACAGAGAGAGTTTGTTACTATGTGGTTGTGCCAAGTTGCAATCCACTGATCTTTCAATCTCATTTTCACAGCTTTTTTAACCCATGTTGTATTGGGAACATCTTGAGACAACCATAACCATGACATACCACACTCATTACAAATGTTTTTAATACAGGCTAACCATGGAGAAGTATATATCCCTAACCTATCCAAATGTAACAAGCAGTGATACATTACTGAATTTTTTTTATCTTTACCTAAAATAATTTTAGACCAATATCCCATCATTCTGCTCTTTATATGTATGTCAAGTGGAAATACTCCCAGTTCATCATATACCATGTCATTGCTAGTATTCTTATGAACTCCCAATGCCTGTTTTAAAAATTTAAAATGCATAGATTCTAACTCTCTAACTCTGTAAAATCCCCAAATCTCTGAAGCATAGGTAAGTACGGGCAACACCGTGGTATTAAATAGTTCAGTTTGCATGTCGGCTGGCAAGTCAAATTTTCTACACTTTCCTATCAGTGAATACATTGCTCGTGTTGCCTGTTCTTTAAGCTCCAGCTCGCCTTTACGGTACCTTCCATTGTAATTAAAAAAAAAAACACCATAGTCTTCCACTACTTCAATGTTTTCACCTACAAATTAAAATTTATAGTTTTCTACGTTGGCTTTTCCCCTACTAAACATGACTAGTTTTGTTTTGTTGCAGTTAAGTTGTAGTTTCCATTGATTACAGTACAAATTCAAGGTAGTCAAGGCTTGTTGCATTCCCTCCTCACTATCACACAAAATGATTGTATCATCTGCATACATTAATACCAGGAGTTTTAGGTATGAATTTAAAAAAAAATCATCACCAAAATTTACATGATTACAATTAAATTCAAGCAGTTTATTTTCAGTATCATTAATATAAAAAGCATACAGCAATGGCGACAAATTTTCTCCTTGCCTCACCCCTACATTACATACAAAGGTATCTGATGCCTGTTGGTTCTGCATGACAAAGACCTGATGTTATTATACATGTTTCTGATTACATTGTGTGTGTGTGTGTGTGTGTGTGTGTGTGTGTGTGTGTGTGTGTGTGTGTGTGTGTGTGTGTGTGTGTTGGTGGGGTGGGGTGGGGTGCGAAAACAGCTGTACTTCGGTAAATGTGTGGGTGTGTGAGGAGTGTGATTGCTTGGTTCTGTGGCCTTGTGGAGTAATAAGATGGTTGATGCAGTCCCGTTTGATGGGAGTGGATGGTAGTGGCTTCGTGGGGGCATCGAGTACGAGGAATTAAGTACGTGTGTCGGTGAGAGTGAGTGCCGGTAACGAGTGGCTGCAGGATATGAAGGCTGTTTTTGTGTCGCTAGTGGGCGCAGCGTCGTTCTGCTGTGCGCCCTAATTGTGTATATGCATTTTTGTGTACTCGACTACAATTGACTCTCAGGAGGGTGGCCGCCCGGTGTGTAGGCGACAGAGTGCACATTAGCTGGCGTTACGGATGAGTGGCTGACGGAGTGACTCGCTGCAGGGATGTGATTTGGAAAGATAGCTGCAGAGGGCAAGAGTGAGAGGTGCCCAATGCATGACCTTGAGAAAATACGTAATGTATTCCTGTCTGTATTCACGAGACCTTGAGCAAACCTATATTTGTAACTGATAATATGAAATATATTCACACCTGAATCATTGAAATTACCCATAAAAGTCAACTGACTGAAATAAAATGTCAAATATTCCTTAGATAGAAAATGAAAATAAGAATATAATATACACATGATGCAGCAATATCACTAGAAATATTTGGTTAGTTTTTTTTCTTCTTATTTTTCAACCTTGCTCAACTTGCTTCATTATGCCTTTGTCACCTGGCCGCGTCACCCGTCAGAACGCGTGTACCTGGGCACCAAGTTTTTCGTCAGGCGTCGCAAACAGCTCCTCGTGACGTGACAAAATTAATACTATTCAGCTTCCCTTGACGTCATGTTTGGCCCAGCCACTTGTTGACGACCCCACACATTCCAAGCACCCCCTCTCCCCCCACACGCACGCACGCACACGCACATACATTAAGATTGTAACCAGGCACACAAAGATCAGACTATAAGAAAACAGACCATAAAATATATGAAAAAAAAGTATTAATGTAGTCAAGCAGGTGTTTACACTATAATTATGCGAGTATTTTCCTGCATTTATATATTTTACAGTCTGCACGTTACTGCGTATTCGTGTGTGTGTGTGTGTGTGTGTGTGTGTGTGTGTGTGTGTGTGTGTGTGTGTGAAGAGATACTTCGATGCATATATGAATAACTATCACTTCAATTTTACTTCATTTACATATACATTATTTTTTTTGTGTGTATGTTTTGTAAGACCACAAATTAAAGTACAAAAAATGTCGCCCACAGAAAAAGGATAATCGAGAGGGGTAAAAATAATGGCAGCATTTAAGTATCATCTGTTTACTATTATTATTTTTATTTTATTTATGTGCTTGTTATTTAGAGTCGGATTTGATAAGCCTCTTCCTCCGTCATGTCTTGTCATCATCGCCACCTCATATCATCATCCTTGTCTACTCTGCCTCTTTTTCCTCACCACTGAAGTTTATTCGTTTCCTTGCCGATCCACTGCAAATACTTCTTCTTTTTCCTTTCGTCATTGGCTCACGTGGAATGTTACTCTGGTCCTTTTTTATTCTCAAATGCTTCTACTTTTTATCACTTGTATCACTTTTATTTTATTTTCTGTATTTTCTCCTCTTCCCTTTTCCTTTTGTCATTCTTCTTTTCCCGTCTTTTACTGTATTTTCTTTCCTCTTCCATCCTGTTCTGCCCACTCATCATGCCTTCCTTTTTCTTCGTACTTCCCTTCTCCTCTTCCCCCCCCTCTTCTTCTCCATCATTCTTTTCCTCTCCTTCGAATTCCCTGTTTCTTCCCTTTCACTTTTATTCCCCTCCTCTTCCTCCACTTCATCATTAATTTTTCTTCACCTCCATCCCCTCCTCTTCCTCCACCTCTTTCCTCATTCATTATTTCTTCTCCTTCACCTGTATTCCCCTCCTTTTTTCCTCCTCTTCTACTTATCACCCGTTTTTTCTTATCTGGTGTTCCCCTTCCGCTTTCTCCTCCTCTTCCCCTCCTTCTCCCCCTTCACATGTATTCCCTTCTTCTTTCTCTTCCTCATCCCCATCATCATTCTTTTCCTTTCTCTTTTATTGCCCTTTTCTTCCTCCTCCTTTTATCTCACTCACTATTTCTTCCCCTTCACCTTCATTCCCTCCTCCTTCTCCTCCTCTTCCACGCATCACCCATTTCTCTTCTCTCTTATCCCTTTCTTCTTCCTCTTCCTCCACTTATTATTTCTCCCCCTTCACTTGTGTTCTCCTCTTCCTCCTCTTCCACCACTCATCACCCATTCTTCTTCTCTGGCATTTCCCTCCTCTTCCTCCTCCCCCTCCCCCCCTCTCATCAGCAGCTACCGTTACTTCCTCCGCTCTACTACCAAGTGGCTGATCTTCGACCCCGCCTCCTTGACCCCTTGCAGCGGTCACTTCGCGGCCCGTTTTCCTTCGTAATTTGGCGCTGTGTTCCGGGTGTCAGGTGGTTTGGGGGAAGGGGGGGGGTGAAGAGGAGGAGGAGGTGAAAAGAGCGAGGGGGGAGGGAGGGGTGGGGAGAGGGACGTATACTAGAGGAGAAGAAATAGAAAAATGAGGAATAAGCTGATCAAGAAAAAAAAGGTGTTGGTGAAACTATATTGATTTACACATATTGTAGTAGTAGTAGTAGTAGTAGTAGTAGTAGGAGGAGGAGGAGGAGGAGGAGGAGGTGGTGATGGTACAGAAAGTAGAGTGGGTGGAGCAAGAGGGGAAGAAGGAAGAGAAAGAGAAGGAGGAGCTGGAGGAGGAGGAGGAGGAGGAGGAGGAAGAGGATGATGCATGTGGTGGGAAGGCAGGAGCTGATATAAGAATTTGGAAGATTGCAATTAGAAGAACGGAATGCATCTTAGTGATATTATTATTGTTATCATTATTGTTATCATTCTTATTTCCTCTTTGCTGTTCGCCCTCCGAGGAATGATAATTGCACGTTGCCGCGTAATGAACCAGACTTCTTGTTTTCCTTTTGCTTGCTAATTTTCGCGTCTACAATCGTGTTTCTCTCTCTCTCTCTCTCTCTCTCTCTCTCACACACACACACACACACACACACACACACACACAGACACACACACCATCCGTCATCGTCTTCCTCTCCGTCCTTGTCTCCCTCGCTTCCCTCCCTTTCTCCGTCTTTCCCACATTCCCTGATCCTTTTACAGCCTCCTCCCTCCTTTGGTCTCCGCTGCATGCCTTGACAATTCCACACGTCAGCTTCCTTCTCTCCCTCCCTCCCTTCTCTTCCTTTCTTCCTCCTCTCTCTCGTCTGTATTTCGCATTTCTCTACTCATGATCCTTGACTCTTCCTTGTTCCATCTTTCTCCTTTTCTTGATTTTTGTATTTGGTGGTATGGAAAATAATTGTGTATATATGTATGTATGTATGTATGTATGTATGATTGTATGTATGTATGTGTGTCTGTGTATGAAAATTTTCCGGTCACTTCCCCCCAAAATGAATAACCCGGATGTTACACAGGGCCAACGGGACGGAGAGGAGCATCGCCGCCACGCGCAGATATAGCGTGTGCCCCCTTGCCTTACAATACAATCATAATATTTCCTCATGGTGGTTTACTTGTTGCATTTTGTATTATAAGCGCCCAGTTGTTGCCGGCGGAAATAGGACAGACACTCGATCACACAAAAATCGGGAGATTAAAATCGAGATCCGCGCCACAACACTCCACGCAACAGTCGTACTTGCACGTCACACCGCTATTTGAACAGACTAGTAAATAGCGTGTGAGGGAGGAGGCGGCGCCAGCAACACAGACAGTAGTGGGGTAGGTCAAACCTGCTTTCGTTGCTGTGCCTCTCGACAGCACGCAAGGGGAGGCGGCTTTCCCATCCTGCTCCTCATTAAGCCTCGACTCCTTTTACGAGCGGGAATAACTTGCGAGGATTCTGACGCGCTTGTGTATATTAAAGATAATGACTGCAGGAAGTGGCGGGTTCAAGCTATTGTCTTATTTGTGGGTTTCCTTTACATGCTGCGAACCCTTTTCTCTGATCTCTAACTCTTCCTTCTGGCCTCCCTTCCCCCTACCCCTCCACTTCAGCCCTCACACTTTCTCTCCCTCTGCTTCTCAACGCTTCAAGCAGAAAATTATATGAACACCTCGCCTCTGATCGGTGCAAATTAATAGGTGTCGAGATGGGTTGTGTATTTTTTCCACCCCCCGCGATAGCACTAGAGGTTGGATAAGGACAGACGATAACGCTACAGTTGATTGGTCTTACAGAGGAGACGGTTTACTTGCTCTTCCGTCTTGTTGGTCTGATTTTCCCACCCACCTTCACAAGAGGCAGTTTACAGTATATTGAACTTACTAACAATACATTTTTCTCCCCTTCCCGTCTTATATTTCCCCGTGTTTTTTTTATTTTTTATTTCCCCTTCTCCCTTATGTTTAATCAAAGAGCAGGAATGGGAAGCGGGTAGGTCAAGAAGCCACGGTTGGGAAAAGGAAAGCAGAAACAGTGTGTAGTTGAATGTTGTAGGATTGCTACGTTGCACTCTATTTCCTTCACCGCAACCCCGCCCCGGCCCCGCCCCCGCAGCCACCGCCTTCACCGCCGTCATCGCCCCCAGCTTTAGTGACCTTGAAAGCTCACCCACGCGAGGCACCCAGTCATCAGATTTCATAACCGAGTTTCGTGAGGGAGCCGGGAAGTGAACGGAGCGTTGTCCCCTCCTCCTCCTCCTCCTCCTCTTACCACCACCACCACCACCACTACTACTACTACTACTACTACTACTACTACTACTACTACTACTACTACTACTACTACTGCTACCACTACCACTACTACTACTACTACTACTACTACTACTACTACTACTACTACTACTACTACTACTACTACTACTACTACTACAACTACTACTACTACTACTACTACTACTACTACTACTTCACGGGAAAGGCTCCACATTGCATTATTTTATAGCCATACTTGTGTTATTGGATAAATAAAACGTTAATTCCGGGAGGATAGAAACATAGATAGGTAGCAATATTATTAAGTGATATTGTTCTATGATCAACTGAGGGCTCTATATTTGGATAGAAAAATGGAACAGTGGACAAATGGATGAGTAGACAGACATACAGATACCTAGCTAAGAATATTGATTGATAAATTGATGGCCATACAGAGACAGACAGATAAGCAGACAGGTAGAAACGCAAGAAAGGAATAGAGAGAGTAAGAGAGGGAGAGCCCGATACAATGTGCTATGTTTCATCAACTCTAGTCTCGAAACAATAGAACACGTCGCCGCGCCGTCGGAGAATGAGTTCGCGGAAGACAAACGCGCGCACGTTTGCCTCGGTAATGAAACATGACTCGGGTGTGTTGGTTGTTGTGCTGTCCGATGTAAAGCAATAGTCGTAGTAGTAATCGCAATTGTAGCTGTAGTAGTAATAGTAAAAGTAGCAGTAGTAGTAGTAGTAGTAGTAGTAGTAGTAGTAGTAATAGTAGTAATAGTAGTAGTAGTAGTAGTAGTAGTAGTAGTAGTAGTAGTAGTAATAGTAATAGATGTAGTAGTAGTAGTATTAGAAGTAGTAGTAGATGTATATCACCTTGGATCGATTGGTACAGAATTTGCATGGCCTCGAGGTTGTTTGTTATTGTTTATTTGCGATGGATGTGTGTGTGTGTGTGTGTGTGTGTGTGTGTGTGTGTGTGTGTGTGTGTTTGTGTGTGTGGGGGTGGGATGTGGGGGTGGGGGGCGTATGTGTGTTTGTACTGTACAAAAGTAAAGACCAAGGTAGGCATTTATATTTCATTGTCCACTGTTCTACATATTGTTTTTGTTGTCATGTCAAAGTTTTCATTGTTATTTTATTTTTTCCGCCCCGTTCACAAAGTCATGTGCATTATTTCGTACGAGCCTTTTTAATTAATCCTCATCATAAGTAAATTATATCAGGAAAATTAAGGTGAAGTATGAAGATTAACTATTGTTAAAAAAGAAAAGACAGACATTTTTTATTTTGATCATAAATATTTATTTTTTATCTTTCCGCTCTATGAAGGATTTTAAAACTTCTGAGAGGGGCAGCGCCGCACATATTTGTCCTTCCTGTGTGGAGCTGAGTCACTTGATGTAGAGAGAAAAATAACCAATAAGTACAGTCATATGACCCTGAGAGTACAGTCCACCGCCTCTCAGTGCTATACATGAAGCGCCCCGAACGTACCTTTAACAACCTTCATTTAGACAATATAATTACAATCTGCTGTGTTTCTCTCCGGGGCCGTCGCCGTGCTCGTGTTTACGTCGGCCGAGACTCCCGCGCCGCGTTACCTGTTGTGTCGCTCCGTGTATCGCTGTCAGCCCGTAATGAGCGAGGCCTTGCACTCGTCTCGCAAACAACACTAAGTTATTACAGTCTGAAATGTAGATGTTATTTAGGCTAATTTCCGGGTTCTCGAGTTTGCACTGAGACGAACTACTACTCATCTGTCTGTCTTTCTGTCTGTCTTTCTATTTGTCTGCATCTGTCCAACTGTGTGTATGTGTGCGTATGTTGTGTTTCCTTTACTTTCTT
This sequence comes from Eriocheir sinensis, assembly GCF_024679095.1. Taxonomy (NCBI): domain Eukaryota; kingdom Metazoa; phylum Arthropoda; class Malacostraca; order Decapoda; family Varunidae; genus Eriocheir; species Eriocheir sinensis. The sequence continues at coordinate 12,021,154 of NC_066548.1, forward strand.
ATCAGTCTTCTTCCTCTTATTTCCCTTGCCCTAGCTCTCCTCCCCTCCCCTCCTCATCACTATATTCATGGACGTATGTATGAATGTATTTATGTATCTTTTCCATTATCACGACCTCCTCTACTATCATCATTGCACCACCATCATTCTCACCCCTACACCTCCCACTACCACCACTGCCACCACCACTACCATCACCACCACCACCAGCACACACCCTTACCTTGACTTGCCTGGGTGGGTGGGTGGGGTGCCTTCCTGTTCCCTGTCCCGTTCGTTGCTTTCCCTTCCTCCCTCCTTTCCTCTCTTTTCTACTATTTCTCTTCTTCATTTCCTCTCCCCTTTCATTTAATTTCCCTTCTCTTAGCTCTCCCTCTCACCCCGTCCCTTCCTTTCACTGCTCTCTTTCATTTCCTTGCTCCATCTCCCCCTTCCCTTTTAATCTTTTTCTTTTCCTTTGTCTTTTCTTCCCTTCATTTCTCTTAGTTATTCCCCTCCACTTCTACTCCTGTGCCTTCCCTTTCCTTCCCTCACTTTCTCATTCCTTCCTTCGCCTTTCCCTCCCCTCACCCTTACCTCGCTTCCTTACTCCACCCTTCCCTTTCCTATCTTATCTTTGCTTCTCCTTCCCTTCTCTTTCCTCCTCTCCCCTTCCCTCCATCGCATTACCCATGGCTACGTGTACCTCCACCTGCCTCAACTCCGACCTGGTGACGCTGGTGATGGTGGTGGAAGCCTGGTGGTGGGGGGGGAAGGGGGGGGGGTATAAGTAGAGGCCTGGCGGTGATGGTCGTTTGAAGAGATAATATTGCCGTGATTAACGAGACACGCTGACTAATGACTGAATGATAGTACCGACTGCTTAACTAACTGACCGACTGACTGATTGACTGATCGTGTAGGTCAGTCGACTTCTGGGCGTTACGTTATCACGCAAGGCACCGAGATGTTTGTTATTGTACTGGCGCAACACACACACACACACACACACACACACACACACACACACACACACACACACACACACACACACACACACACACACACACACACACACACACACATGACTGATTTAGGGTTATCCTTGAGAATAATGAAGCGTGTCTGTCAAGGTTGCGATAATAAAATCAATTTTATTATTATTACTTATGGTTGTACACTGCTGCTGCAACAGCTGCTGCTCCTGCTGCTACCAACACTACTTACAGTGGTGTTACCATTGACTGCAGTTATTGCCAGTACCATCAAAACAACAGCCACTCATACTACTTTAAATATATATATATATCTATATATATATATATATATATATATATATATATATATATATATATATATATATATATATATATATATATATATAGATATAGATATAGATATAGATATAGATATAGATATAGATAGATAGATAGATAGATAGATAGATAGATATAGATAGATAGATAGATAGATAGATAGATAGATAGATAGATAATAGATGGATATATACAATAGATATATAGATAGATAGATAAAAAGATAGGTAGATAGATAGATATAGCTAAATAGATAGATTGGTAGAAAGATCAGTCGCTCGATCGGTGGCTAGATAGATACATAAATATACTGTTGCTACTACTACTACTACTACTACTACTACGACTACTACTTTTTTATTGTACTACTAATAAAAATAGTAATAGTAATGGTAATAATAACAATTGTAAACGTTATTATTATTATTATTATTATTATTATTATTATTATTATTATTATTATTATTATTATTATTATTATTATTATTATTATTATTATTATTATTATTATACATTTTTTCTTGATATTACATACCGTCAGCATATCGAAAGCAAAACACGCAAAAACATCAGCAACGAAAAAAGCAACAAAGAAACACCACCACCACCACCACCAAGACCACCACCACCACCACCACCAAACACAAAAACAACAACAACAACAACAACAACGCGAGTAAACACCTGAAATCAAGTGGCTGGGGCCTTTGATTTACGCTGACAGAAACACACCAATAGTGACCTTGGCGGCGGTGGTGGTGGTGTTAGTGGAGGTGGTGATGGCTTTAGTGATGACGCTGAAGAGTAACGCAAAGTGGTAGTGATGGGGCTGCCGGACGACCCCCTTAATGCGCAGCTGGTGCCAGCGCCGTGGCGACAGGTACTGAGGTGACGAATGCTCCTCCTGTAATTTATGTCCAGGTGAAAATGTTGAACTAAGTGGCTGCCGAGGATGCTGTCCGGCGCGCGCTTATGTGTGTGTGTGTGTGTGTGTGTGTGTGTGTGTGTTATAAATATATAGATAAGTGTGTGTGTGTGATAATAATGAAAATAAGTAATCTAATGATAATAATAAGTGTGTGTGTGTGTGTGTGTGTGTGTGTGTGTGTGTGTGTGTGTGTGTGTGTGTGTGTGATAATAATGAAAATGTGTGTGAGAGAGAGAGAGAGAGAGAAAGAGAGAGAGAGAGAGAGAGAGAGAGAGAGAGAGAGAGAGAGAGAGAGAGAGAGAGAGAGAGAGAGAGAGAGAGAGAGAGAGAGAGAGAGAGAGAGAGAGAGCCCTGGGGTCAGCCATGCAAAACGGACCAGATAAAATTAACATAAAGCCTAACACTACAGATCAATAAAACAAGACCTTGGCTTCGATAAACCTAGACAGAAAAAAAATCCAAACGATTCACATAAACAAACAGCGCTAAGTGAAAATCCGGTTCTCCCCAAATTAAATCATTTACATGTACTTACGACGGGACGCGCGTGATTGATAGTGGAGTTTAAAAGGGTGTTTGATCGTCTGTGAAACCAATTAAGAAAATCCCGCAGGCCCTGAGGAAGATTATCTCACATCTGCTACATGTCCTGGGTAAACAAGCAGAGGAGGGGAGGGGAACGGCCGGAGGGAGAGACGGCCGGAGAGAAGGAGGAAGGAGGGAGGGAGGGTAGGAGTGGTATGGAGGGAAGCGTCGCGGTAGACATGCTCTGGTGGTGGCGGTGCATTCTATTCTATGGTGGAAGGAAAGTAACTAAGTAACTAGGTAAAGGTTTAGCTGTGACCGGTTCTCGTGGTTTTGATGTGAGAGAAGATAGAGAGATAAAGACAATGGAGGAGGGTAAGGGAGGTATGGAGGGAAGCGTCGCGGTAGGCAGGGTCTGCATGGTGGTACATTCTATGGGTGGAAGAAAAGTAACTCAGTAACTAGTTAAAAGTTTAGCAGTGACCAGTGTTCGTGGTTGTGATGTGAGAGGAGATAGAAACGTGTGTTACACTCTTAAGGAAATGGCTGACGTTTAGGACTACTAAACTACTGTAATGAAACCAAATTGTCGAGTCCGTTTTGGCGTTTTCTCCCGCGGGTCCATTTCTCCCCTCTGCTCTGCCACACAGTCCCAAGACCTATTTTTTCCTCTCATATGTTACCTATAGCTTACATATGAGAGGAAGGGATAGGTGTTGGGACTGTGTGGCAGAGTAGAGGGGAGGAAAGGACCCGCGGGAGGCTACGCCAGACCGGCCTCGACATATTTGGAAGATTATAGAGTGAGACACGAGGCCACCTTTAATGCCGTGTTGTCTTTACATGGAATTGCGCCTTAAATGTGTGTGTGTGTGTGTGTGTGTGTGTGTGTGTGTGTGTGTGTGTGTGTGTGTGTGTGTGTGTGTGTGTGTGTGTGTTTAGTTTCCTTCCTTCCTGCATTCCCTCGAGATCGGTTGTTTAGTGTTGTGTGGCATCAGGCAGGCAGAGGCTAAACGCGTGCTTGTGTGACTCGTGCATGACGGTAAATTCTAATATCACTGATGATGACGATACATTCATTTAAATAATACGCAATAACACTAATAACCTTGTTTATCTTATGTGCAGGAGTATAACACTGGTAGGCTTTTGGTTCTGGAAGGGCGCTAGTGTTCGGCCTAAGTTCCTTTGTCAGTAGGGGGGGCAGATTATTTTTATGGTAATGCCGTGATATGATTATGTTATGGAGGGTAAACAGTCACGTAAAAGGAGGAAGAACGCAGTTAGGAAGAAAACGGTACCAAAGGAAAGTGAAGACTGCCTAACAGAACAATATACTTAGACAAGAACTCCCTTTATTACATACGTACTAATCCAGAAGTATTTTGTTTTCTTTCATGTTGCAGGTAAATGATAAGACAAAACGACGAAGATAAAGCACACACACACACACACACACACACACACACACACACACACACACACACACACACACACACACACACACACACACACACACACACACACACACACAAACGCGTACAAAAGGCAAAAACAGCAACAGGCAGTAAACGAGACAACACGATAGCAAACAACACACCCGGAGGAGGAGGAAGAGGAGGAGGAGGAGAGCAGGTGCGTGGGTGTGGTGGGAGATGACCTTGATGATGAGGAGGGAGGGGGGGGGGTAGGGGGGAGGGGAGGGGGGCGGGTTTGTCATGAGGAAAGGTGTGACGCTTCAGGTAGAGCAGAGTGGAGTCGTCAATTGTCTCGCACAGGAACACACGCAACCACCTGGAACTGACATGCAACACACACACACACACACACACACACACACAAATAAAAAAAAAACGTAGATAATTAGAAAGCTATATTTAGATTGCTAGAGGTAGTTTTTTTTCGTCTCATATCACAATTCAATTACAGGTGTCACGAGTAATAAGTATAATCAAGATAACAATAACAAAAACATGAACACACACACACACACACACACACACACACACACACACACACACACACACACACACACACACACACACACACACACACACACACACACACATGCGCGCGAAAGAAAGCTCACGTGTTCCTCTCCCCTGCCAGAATTAATGGCTTCGTAACAGCGATGATGAAAGGCAGCAGGACGGGAAATACGGAGACCAGGAAGTTGTAAACCGTGCGCGTGGAAACGAGGGAATAACTAAGCTTAAGGAAGGGTCCGCGAAGACACTTTTCCGGCAGCTTGTGTTGTGTGTCTTAAACTTCCCCGCCGGTGTGTGTGTGGCGTGCATTGTCAGAAATCTGCACACCTTCACGAGGCCCGCCCCACACTTCCTGTCCACACTCGTTACTCACAGCCCCAATAAAAGAAACACTGCAGCTGGGTTTGGTTTTGACTGTCACGTTCGTTTCTTTTCTTTAGGTAACCGACTCTTAAAGCAACAAGAAAAAATCGAGTTACGAGGGGCGAAGTAATGACTCAGAGTACCGTCTTGCCCGAGAAAATGAGGGAAATATCCTGAAATTTATCACATCGTCAAATGCACGCGTCACCTGTAATCACTGTTAATAGTAATGAGACATTGTGGCAAAATGCTGAGTGGTGTGTGTGTGTGTGTTAGTTTTGTCTGAAAAGAAAAACGAATAGCATTGTGTAGTTGTTTGGCCCGGTATCAGACACTGACGTCACTGTTTCCCCATAGATGTCGCTAATATGAATTACTGTTCCACACTCCACATTAACCTACATTCCCGAGTGCTTCAACATAACGCCCCGAATTGAATTGCTTTTACTTTCGCAGCACCACGTCATTGACAGGTATGCAGCTGCTGGCCTCGCAGGTGTGACAGTGTAATCAGGTCAACCTTGTTTCTTAAGCTCTGGCGGGAAAATTTAATAACTTCTTTCGCAACGGATGTGGAGTTATTAATTTATTTTACTACCGGCAGGGCGCCAAGAGAAAGCCGGCATGGACACGCCTTCTCTCTTCTTTGTCCTCTTCAAAAACTTGCAATACAAAGTTATGGACCGACTAAGTCCCTGAGAGCCAGCGGGTTACTTGTTACGAACTTCCTGTGTATTCTTACCTTCATGTGAAAACTCTATGGGCCAGTACATATCGAAATTCAAATGTGTATTGCTTTGCGTCTTCATCAAACAAAAGACAATTATAGAAAGTGAAAAAAAAAGAAAAAGAAATCAAAAGCAAGCAAGGAAGGAATATAGGAGGAAAGTAATAAAGATAAATATATAAAAAAGTAAAGCCTACGCAATCACTTAGACGGAAAAAGACCAAGAGGAGGAGGAGGAGAAGGAGGATGTGGAGAAGGAGGAGGAGGAGGAGGTGAAAAGAAGATGAGGGAGCAAGCTGAGTATATATAAAAGGGGAGGAAGGAATTCAGGGAATGCGGTCAACATTTTTTCGTCATAAACCCATCTCTTCATTTACATCTTCGAGGGTCTTACGTGGGATCACTTCATTAATATACCTGCGCTGACTCACCCACATGAAAGATATGCCCGCGGCCCTCAACCCTCGGCAGCCTCGTCACCACCGGGAGCCACGAGCCCTTAGCGTTCTTATACCTGAGCTAATTATCACTCTACACCTTTTTTCCGTCAGGTGTTTGGCGGTCGTCACTTGCCCAATAAAATCTTATCTCCTCACGTCTTGATTTTTTTGTAATAGAAATCTAGTCTTCCTTTTTTCTCACAGACCTTCTCTCTCTCTCTTTGAACGCCAAGAAGTTAACACAGTAACTCAGTAATAAAAAAAGAAGAGAGCGGAATGCCAAGAGGAATAAAAAGGTGTAGGGAAAAAAGGCGAGGCGAGACCCGGACGTTGGAGGACGAAGATGAATCAATCGATGGAGAGATTTGGAAGGGAGGGAAGAAGAAGAAGAAAAGGTAGAAGGAAAAAAACAGGCGGAAGGGAATACGGGGAAGGGAGGAGAGTTTTGTGTGGAAGTGGAGGGAGAGAAAGAGATAAATAAATGGAGAGCGAGAACAAAAGGGAGTGATATGGAGATGGTATGAGTGGATGGATGGATAGTGATGATGATGATGATGGTGGTGGTGGTGATGGGGATAATGATAGTGATGGTGATGATATAGGTGATGGTGGTGATAATGATGATGGCGGTGTTGCGATAATGATGAAAATAATGATGATAGTGATAACGACGATAATAAGGAAAAGGAGAAGGAGGAAGAGGAGATTTGATAATGATGATGAAGGTGATGATGATGACGAAGCTAATGAATGATAAATGACTACAAAAAAGAAACGGACTAAAAAAAAGAAGTCAGAAGAACATTAAAAGAGAAAAAATGTGACTATATAAAACAAACAAACAAAAAAAAAAAGAAACAGAGAAAAAAGGAATAACAAAATAATCCACATCTTCCTCTTTGCTGATCTTAAGAAACTGTGGCCCACCGACTCTCCCTCCCTTCCTCCCTTCTTCTGTCCCTCCTTCCCTTTCTCCCTCCCTCCTTCTGTCCCATTCTCCCTTCTTCCCTTCTCTCTTCCTTCGTACCCAGCGCTTTCTATTTTTACCTGCCGCTGTAAATGAGGTGTTAAGGTGACCGTCCCCGGCTAACCCGATTTTTTCCCTAACTGTGTCGATGGGATGAACAGGGGAGAGGGGGAGAGGGAGAGAGAGAGAGAGAGAGAGAGAGAGAGAGAGAGAGAGAGAGAGAGAGAGAGAGAGAGAGAGAGAGAGAGAGAGAGAGAGAGATGAATAAATAGATGGGTAAAGAGTTAGATAATAGATATAGATAGAGAGATAGACGGACAGATATATATATATATATATATATATATATATATATATATATATATATATATATATATATATATATATATATATCTATATATATATATATATATATATATATATATATATATATATATATATATAGATAGATAGATAGATAGATAGATAGATAGATAGATAGATAGATAGATAGATAGATAGATAGATATAGAGATAGATAGATAGATAGATAGAGATATAGATGTATAGATATATCGATAAATATAGATATAGGTAGATAGATAGATAGATGGATAGGAAGGGAGGTAGATAGCTGTAGAAAAAGATTGATAGATGAAGAGTTAGAAGGATCGGTTGCTTGATCGATCGATAGATAGATGAACAGAGATGAATGGATAGAGAGATGGAGAAGCAATTTGATAGATTGATAGATAGATAGATAGATGAATAGTTAAATAGAGATAGATAGATAGGTAGATGGATGGATAGACAGATAAGTGGTTACATAAATATGGAAAAATATATAGATAAATATAGAAATAATATGTCAATATAGATAAATATAATACAGACAAATATAGAAAAGAATTGATTGATAAAGAAACATTTAGAATTTTAGATAGATAGATAGATAGATAGATAGATAGATAGATAGATAGAGTGATTGATAGATAGGATAATAGATGGATAGGGACAGGTAGACTGATAGATAGATAGGTTGATATCAGAGAGAGAGAGAGAGAGAGAGAGAGAGAGAGAGAGAGAGAGAGAGAGAGAGAGAGAGAGAGAGAGAGAGAGAGAGAGAGAGAGAGAGAGAGAGAGAGAGAGAGAGAGAGAGAGAGAGAGAGAGAGAGAACGGATAATTAAGAGCGGTATGGATTCTTTCAGTCGTTGTTGGCTTCACCACAAAGACGACACTGAACAACCTCATTACATGCCCCTCCTGATCCGCCTAATCCCCTCCTCTCCCCGTTGAGGAAGCCCAAGTCGCTTCTCGCAGCCCCTCCCTCACATAGGCCTCGCTCACCACTTCCTTTGACCGCCACCGCCTCATCCATGCCTCTCTCTCTTTCTCTCTCCACCATCTCTGTAATCCACCCCCAGAATTATGTTGTTAGTGTCAAGTGTTAGAGAGAAATGGCATAAGAGAAGGTGTTGGTCATGCTTGTACTTCTTAGCCTCCCTGTACTCTCTCTTCGCCTTCTTGAATGTGGACTGTGAGATGTATTTTAAGTATGGGGATAGAAAAACTCTCATACACTTCAATCTTTATCTTATATCCTCTTCTTTAATCCATTTAGAATTAAGTTGTCATTGGGTATTTATCGCCCCCCCCCCCCCACAAAAAAAAGAATGTAATATGAGGATAGAAAAATACTTAATCCTCAGCCGCAATGGCATAGCTAGGTATCTAACAATGGGGAACACCTAGGGGTCACAGGCTCACAGCTGAGTATGGGGGGCACTAGGCAAGTTGAGCTAAGGGTCATTCTGATTCCACATAAAAGGTCACTTGGACTTATTCAAAGGTCAGATGACTCAGCTCAATCATAGGTATTAGGTCATGAGCAGGTTGGGGGCAGTTCGGGGGACACTTGATTCTCATGGGGTTGCACGCGTCCTTCCCGGTGTGGCCCCGCAGCTACATCACTGCGTCAGCCGCCTTCTGCTTCTTAGCCTTCTCCATTCATTGTTTAAATAAATGTTTTTGATGTTGATTGTTTTAAGGAATGGGACAAGGAAGGAAAAAAAACTTTACCCTCCCTTTTTTATTAGGGAATTTTGGCCCAAGTATTTTATTTTACGTACGAAGGCAAGTAAGAGGATTTCATTATTTATTATTAAAAAGAAGGAGCATGAGAAGACATAAATCATTCTCCCCAGTTTTGTGTTAACAGATCACTCCGTCCTCAGTGTTTAAAACCATTACTTAGGGAAACAAAGCTTTCTCTTATATTCCACCTGTTCCCTGTTGCCATCCCTCCTCCACCCTTCCTTCATCACCCATGCCATCATCACCACCATCACCTTCGCTTCCTCCATCACCATCCCAACACAACTAAGTATAGAAAGACCCACACCACCGACACTACCCACCACCACCACAACCACCACACACCGTACCCCCACGTAAACCATTACACACTGCCCTACACTCTTCACCCGCACCCCTCATTACCCCTCACTCCCTGTCTTACATCCACCCCCACCCACCCACACCCGCCCAATGAGCCAGTCAGTCAGCCAGCCAGCCACCTCATGTCCTCCTCTCCCGGGAACAAGACAGGCCCTTACGCCGTGCCAAATACCTGTTTTTTTGATGTTTCGTACCGAGTGTGAGCGTGCTGGTCGACAGGTGGTCTCTCTAAACGGTGACACAATTAGAGTTTATTTGTGAACTTTGCCGGTCATTCCTGGAGGAGGCGGTGGTGGTGATGGTGCAGGGTGTGGCACGTGCTTGGTGGCGCTGACGAGGGGAGGAGATTGAAAGTAGGGTAATGCGAGGAGAAAGAAAGCGAACTGAACAGAGGAGAAAGAATATTGTGTAAGGAGGCATGAAAGAATGTTAGGTAATGTATGTAAAGAATGTTATGTATGAAAGAAATTGGAGATCGTAATGGCGCTGAGAGGAGGAGATTTAAAGTAGGGTAAAGCGAGGAGAAAGAAAGTATATTGAACAGAGGACGAAGAGAGTTATGTAAGGAGTTAGGGAAGAAATTGAAGGCCTTGATGGTGCTGAGAGGAGAATGATAGTATATTGAACAGAGGACGAAGAATGTTATATAAGGCGTTAGGAAAGAAACTGAAGGCCTTGATTGTGCTGGGAGGAGAAGGAAAGTAAAAACAGGTGAGGGAGCACAAGAGTAAAGCGTTAAGTAGGGAGATAGGGAAAATGAAACTGAAAATGTTAAAATGACATTCGAAGAGTAAAGAGTAAAGAAGAAGAGAAATGGAATAAGTTAGAAAAGAGAAAAAAAAGTGTAAGTGAAACAGGAACTCTATAATGGCTCCTTCCTTCCTTCCTTCTTTCCTTTTCACCTTCACTCATTATCTGTTTCTTTCACCCCATAATGTCTGTTTCCTTCCTTCCTTTTCACCTTACCTTATTATATATTCGTTGGGCTCTTTCTTTCACTTACTATGTCTGCTTACTTCCTTCTTTCCCTCCTTACCTTTCTTCTTTAAATCCTTCTTCCCTCTTTATCTCTTCGTTAGACTTTCTTTTTCACCCTATAATGGCTGCTTCCTTCCTTCCCTCCTTACCTTCCTTCTTCATCTCTTCACTGTACTCTCTCTTTTTCTTTTCTTACTTCATCATTTATTCAGCGTCTTGTTCTTGCTTAATGGCCGCGCCCTGTTAGCATGCGTCACGGGCTGCTGGGGATGTAACGGGCTCGGGAAGGACTTGTTATTCCTACGTAATTACATTTTTTCCCTCTACTTACTCGATGACTTACGGGAAAGGTATTCGAGGGGTGGCAGGTATTTCTGTTGCTGGGGAGGCAGGTTGTGGTGGAAGGAATTATACGATAGTTACAGAAAGGTGTGTGGCAGGGGTATATGGTAATTGATCGTCCAGGTGGTAGGGAGATGGCAGAGTGTGACAGGAGCATAGGAGATTGTGGAAGGGGACAGATGGCAGAAGGGGTGTGGCAAGGGGGATATGGTAGTTGATGGCACAGAGGTATGGCAGAGAGAGAACGTGACAGGAGCATATCAGATCGTGCCAGAAATGAGACAGGTGTGTGACAAGTGGTGGCACGGTATAGCAGGTGAATGCAGGGAGATGGTAAAGATCGGGGGTAGGATACGGTAGTGGTGGCAGAGAAGATAAATGACAGGTGGTAGCAAGGGGATGGCTGATGTTGGCAACTGTATGGCAGGCTTTAGAGGCAAGATGCGTGACAGTGGGGAGCAGGAAATGGTAGATGGTGACAAGGAAAGTCTCGGCAGGGAAGATAAGTGACAGGTGGTAGCAATGATCATGAGTAACAGGTGATGGTAAGGAATGACAGGGGGTGGCAAGGGAGGGGTATGAGTAATAGGTGATGGTAAGGAATGACAGGGGGTGGCAAGGGAGGGGTATGAGTAACAGGTGATGGTAAGGGATCGCAGGTGGTGGCAGGGGAATGGTAAGTGCCGGCAGGGGAGATGAAGGGAAGCTCGTGGTATGAAATCGCTGGTGGGTGAAGATGATGGCAGGGGTAATGGGAGCCAGGTGGTAGCAGAGGGTGACAGCTGGTGGCAGTGGGAAAGCAGATGGTGGCAGGTGGTTGCTATAGGGTACGGCAGGGGATGGTGGCAAAGGCTAGTACACACAAAAAAGTAGTACATAAATGGAGACAAAATTAAAGTAAATTGTATGTTGACCTGGGAGATTTTTCCCCTGACACACAAGCATAACATACTCTCTAAAACAAATTAACAATAGTGAACCATATTTAAAAAGCCTTCTCGAGATTATGTCAGAATTTTAAAACGCTCAGGCACAGAGTTCCACAAATTCTATCAGAGCTCCGAACGAATAAACTCGCCGGAATTTCTCACGACAAAGATTCCCGAGTATTTTTGCCTTTCAAACTTCACCAAGCAAGCGAGTGAGCAAGCCAGCCAGTCGTGTTTGAGTTGAGAGAAGGATTAAGCAGTTTTCCTCCTCCTTGGCTCCTGCTTTTACACGCCATCCATATTACATGAGTTAATCCCAAAATTTTTCCTCGCCAGTTCAGCAGCGTCTCGGTTTAGCTGGAACGTCGACTTAAAATGTTTTGCTCGAGCGTCGACTTAATTCATTGCTTGAGACGAGGGACCTGAGTGAATGAAGACCAACTACTACTACCACTATTACAACTACCACTACTACTACTACTACTACTACTACTACTCTTACCTGTGTTCGTACGTTCGCCCGTGCAGGTAAATATGAAATAAGCAAATCTGTGTGCTACGAGAAATGACAAAAAACGGCATGAGATAAATAACTAATGAAAGAACGTATATAAATAACACACACAAGTTTTTTTTTTTTGAGAGAGAGAGAGAGAGAGAGAGAGAGAGAGAGAGAGAGAGAGAGAGAGAGAGAGAGAGAGAGAGAGAGAGAGAGAGAGAGAGAGAGAAAAGGGGGGGAGGGGGCTGCAAAAAAGAAGAAAAAAACTAGCGGGTTAGACCTTCACGCGTCACACTTCCTTGCTAGACAAAACGTGTGCCTCTTTTTTTTTTATAATTTTGGCTTCACACTCAGGTTGTAGTAGTAGTAGTAGTAGTTGTTGTTGTAGTAGTAGTAGTAGTAGTAGTAGTAGTGTGTGTGTGTGTGTGTGTGTGTGTGTGTGTGTGTGTGTGTGTGTGTGTGTGTGTGTGTGTGTGCCTGTGCGTGTGCGTGTGCGTGCCTGCCTGCCTTCTGTTCTTACCCAAGCCAATACGGTCTGGTGTGGTAAAAAGTAATGCGTTTTGCAATACGACTCTATCACAGCAAATAACAAGCCTCGAGGCGCGAAAGAAAAGGTAAACACGAGATGAACGTCCTCTGTTACACCACATGTAAACCCCCGCCCCCGGAGCACCTGTTATAAGCTTGCTACACGGCCGTATATCTGGGCGCAGTTCCTTGCAAGTGCGAAGAAAGGCAAACTTATTCTCATATAGAGTTAGGATTTTATTGAGTTGTAGTTCTTTTTTCGTGTGTTACTTCTTGAATTTTTGTTAGTGGAGTGGACTTGTTTTTTGTTATTTTCTTTTATTTATTATTGTTTTTGTTTAGTTTCTTTTTGTTTTTCTTCTTCTTTTTCATTTTCTTCTTCCTCTTCTCCTTCTTCTTCTTCTTCTTCTTCTTCTTCTTCTTCTTCTTTTTCATATTCATTTTCTTTTTCTTTCTTCTTCTTCTTCTTCTTCTTCTTCTTCTTCTTCTTCTTCTTCTTCTTCTTCTTCTTCCTTCTCGTCATTCACCTCCTCATTATCATCATCATCATCATCATCATCATTACCATCACAAGTCCACTGCTGCAGATCAAACACATTTACTAATGCCCTTCACCTTTCTCTCTGATATTATGAGAACATTCGATCCGGATTTTAAACTGATCTATGTTGACTTTAATTTAATTTGTTATATACATAGCAACATATTAATAATTCTCTGGTTATCTTGCAACATTGAAATCATTGCATAATAAATTGATGATTGTAATAAACTAAATATCAGCAGTTGTAACAATATGCAAAGTAAAACATGAAAAGTACAATGGACTAGATATATAAAAGGATAATGCATGGTGGGACGAATAACAGCAACCACTACCACAATCACCTACAACAACAACAACAACAACAACAACAACAACAACAACAACAACAACAGAAATAACATACAGGTTTCTCGCTGCAATAAATACTTTGTCTTAACCTGATTTACTTTTGCTGGGAACTAAATACTTGTAGCAAAACTTAAATGAGAGATTCCTGGTGGGTGCAAGGGACGAGGACATCGGGGGGTGGGTGGGGCGAGTACAGCGGGGGATGGGAGGTCGAAGGTAGGGGCGGGGGGTCGCCTATGCCTTTTCATCGAGGTCAAAAGCTTCGTCCTCGACTCACATTCGGGGTCACATTTTATCCTCAGGCGATCAAAATTCCAGTATGGCTGATGACGCTGTGGTCATGACGCGGCCTGACCCAATAGTTAGAGAGAGAGAGAGAGAGAGAGAGAGAGAGAGAGAGAGAGAGAGAGAGAGAGAGAGAGAGAGAGAGAGAGAGAGAGAGAGAGAGAGAGAGAGAGAGAGAGAGAGAGAGAGAGAGAGTTTGTCTTTTTCATATGTTATTTGTTAACTAAGAGTGATACAGATATACAGTATAATAGATGATATAGATAGACAAATTGATAGATGGATGCGATAGATACATAGGTAGAGATCAATGTAGATAGGCAAACAGATGACGTGATCGATGAGACAGATGGTTAGTTAGATAGACAGGTAGATAGAACTGTAGATAGATTGATAGCTGAACTGATATAGATAAATAAATAAAATAAATGGGGACATAATTATTATATCTTTCGGCCACCTCTTTGGATTCTTTTTAGGAGCAGCGAGTAGCGGGCTTTTTTTTTATATTATTGTTTCCTTTTTTGTGTGCCCTTGAGCTGTCTCCTTTATTGTAAAAAAAAAAAAAAAATATTGCAAACACATTTCACTCCTCATTTTCCCTCCAACACCTCTCCCTGGTTCCCTCCTTCCCTCCTCTTTCACTCCCTTACTCATTCTCTTTCCTCCCTTCTTTTCTTTCCTCCACTCCGCCATTCTAACTCTACAATCTCCCTCCTCCTCCTCCTCCACTCCTTCCCACCCCATTGCCTTTTTTCCTGCCTTCTTCCCCCCTCCTTTCGCTCCTCTTTCACATACCAATCACTGTTTTTATTTTTCCCCTCCTCCTCCCCTGACAGGAAAGAGAGATAAAGGAGCGACATGTTCACGATAAAACAACTGCGTGCCAGAAACTTCGACGCTTTATTTTTGCCCAGAAGATAGTTGAGGGAGAGAGGCAAAGGGAGGGAGAGGAGGAAAGGTGGAAACGGGGGAAGAAGATACAGGGATGGAAGGAAGCGAATGGAGGAAGGAAGAGGGGGTGAATGAAGGGGATGAATGGAATAAAAATAGTCAGTAGAGTTGAAAAGGCAGTAAGGGAAAGGAAAGGTGCATTTTGGAAACGAAGGAAGATACAGGGATGGAAGGAAGTGAATGGAGGAAGGAAGAGAGGATCAATGGAATAAAGGTGAAGAATAGTTGAGTGAGAGAGAGACACTGGAAGAGAGGATTGATGGAAACGGGAAAAATACAGGGATGAAAGGAAACAAAGAAATGAAGGAATGAATGAAGGAAGGAAGAGGGTGGATGAAAGGGATAAATGGAATAAAATTTAAGATAGGGAGGGAGGAAAGATGGAAGAGTGGCAACGAAATATAAAGAGAGAATGGAGAGAAGCAAAATAAACAAAGGAAGAGGGAGGGTGAAGGAGAGAAAGGATTGAGGCTGGTTGAGGTGGAGACATAACGAAGAAAGAGACGGGTTTGAGAGTGGAAATGGAAAACAGGGAGATGGAAAGATGAATAGGAAAGAAGAAACAAAGTGAAGGAAAAGTATATAAAGAAATGCGAGTAAATGTGAAGATGATTGAGGTGGAGACATACGAAGAAAGAGAAGGGTTTGAGAGTAGAAATAGAAAACATGGAGATGGAAGGATGACTAGGAAACAAGAAACAAAGTGAAGGGAAGGAATATAAATTAATGGGAGTAAATGTGAAGATGACTGAGGTGGAGACACAAGGAGAGAGGGAAGAAGATTGATTTTTTTTAGGTGTTTGCTTTTCTAGTTGTGTCAATTATTTTTTTCCACACATGCAGTCGTAATTTATTTGCATGTATACGGCTGTTCAAATGCTGATACCATGTTATCTTATAAATTAACAAACGTATTCATTAGCAAGTGTGCAGCATCTGAATATGCAAGACTGCTTCATTCACATGCATGTTTTTAAGTCAGGATTTCAAGGCTGTTAATAAAACTATACTCACATTCGTTATAATTGAGTATGTAATCGAAATGTTCAGATATTGTTATTTTGTCCACCATATACCTAAAATACTCTCATAGAATAGGAATGACTTCTCAGCACTTTTTTACAGCAAAGGAAGGAGTTCAACGGCAAAAGTAAATAAAAACAAAAACAAGGTCCCGTGCAAAAATAGATAAACAAAAAAGCCCAATGGCACTGCTCCTGTTAAAAAAAAAAAAGTAGAGAATAGTGGATGCAAGAGAGGTGAATTTCGGATGGAGAGGTTTTGTGATACTCCTCTGAACATATGTATATCATCAATCTGAACCTGATTATTCCAAGGCCTCCCTAGTGACACGTCGCGGCTCCAATCATACCCAGACAGCCTAACACGGGGGACTGAAGCCACATGAGATTTTAGCATGTTATTTGTTTACCTGCTGCTTTCAACGTCATTTAATCATCTCTAGTTGCATGTATATCCTCTCACTTCCTCTCGAGGAACACCCATACCATGAACATCGTTAAAAAAAGAGCTAGTGACGTAAGGAAGCACTATAATGTTGTAATTGGGTGAGAAGTGTTCACGGGAAGACCATGAAAACATCGTCTGTCAGAGCTTAGCGACACGTGCGCATGTCATTTTTCTTGTTTTTCCAATCCCATTTGTGGCTATCGAGCAGCTGAATGTATCTTATCTATTTCAGGTATCTTATTGCAGTCTTATATATCGGTAATAACTTTTATGCCTTTTTATATCAGTTATTTTCTAGTTTGTTACTATATTCAACCATTTGCTGTTCTCTCTCCTACGTATGTCCTGACTTGCCATATATTGATTTAATTGCCTCCATTATGTTATCTATTTCTGTCTGTTCTCTTATTCATATGCTGTTTTCTTGTCAGTTAATAATTCTGCCTGAGTGTTAGCGTCATTGTGGTGGTGTGGTGGTGTAGTGACGGGGTGGCGGTGGGGGTGTTGGACGTATTAACTCGCAGCTGCAAAATAGTTCGCTGCGAGGGTCAACTTGTTATACGTTTACTATATTTCACTCACTGCTACCGTTTACTTGTCCTCTTTCGCCTCCATCGCACACACATCAGAGAAACATATCTTAACAATAGAAGGCAATACCTGGGCGTTACAGCAAACGAATAGGGCAGATTTTACAAAGAATTACCTTAACCTGATGTTCACTCAGTTCTTGTTTGCTTGGTCTGTTGGTCTGGTGTGTTATTAATTTGGTCTTTTAACTCCAACGCATGGCACAGAGTTTAGAGAACCACTTGCATGCGAGCAATATCAACCATCACAAAGATCACAAGTAGACAAAGTAAGACAAAACCTGGCAACTTCGACACGTCTCTCTGCCGTGGATTCCCCAGTTCGCATGCGCGGTGGACACTAGAGCGACATATATCGGCGAGGAGGTATTTCTCGCAACGGCGGCGTGCAGGAACATTCATGATTTACAGTGGATAGAGTTGCAGAGAACGAAAAACACGCTTTTTTTCATTTATACATAGGCATTTGTTCGTTTTTTTTTTCTTATTTGCTTAGTATGAACACTTATATGCTCGATTACGTAACAAGATAACTAGCATAACTTGGTAGTCAATGATGCGCTGAGCCGAAAATCTTGTCATCCAATATATGCAATTTTGAGAGCATGAGAAAATGCTTATTATAAATTTGAAGCCAGTAGACGCTTTCACGGAAAATGACAAAACAAATACGGTTCAGTAAGTTTCAGATACCTATTTTCCACCGCTCGGTAACCACGGGGTACAAATTTTCCAGCCAGGCGCAGGAGTCATGTCAGAGTATCGAGACACCTACTTCCTCCTCCTCCTCCTTCCAAAATGGACCTCTCTTTTGGCCACTCTTCTCAACTCTTTTTCATAGGGGCAGTGATTAGCGGGCTTTTTTTTTTTTTTTTTTTTTTTTTTTTTTTTTTTGCCCCTGAGCTGCTTCCTTTACTGTAAAACAAATAATGTTACCACCCACCACACTCCCCCCACCTCCTCCCTCGCCGCGCCGCCATCATCCAGTGCTCCTACTCTGTGATCGCCCGCTATCGTAATCGAGTGTCATCGACCGCCCCGCCCCGCCGTGGCTCATCCCGTGGGGAGGAAAGGCGCCCATAGACCACCGGGAAGTGAAACAGGTGAGGAGGAGTGGCGGGAAGTGCGTGCAAGGTGGGAAATGAGGGTGTTTTGTGCGGAAGGGTGGTAGACCGCTGCTTGCTGTCACGCTCCGCCACGGGACGGCGGGTGGGAGGTGTGGGGTGCCTCAGGGCGTCACGAGAGTACTCTGGAGATAGCGTTTAGCCTCTGGCCGTGCATGATGAGTCTGGCTCGCGGTATTGTTCCATAGTGATAAGACAAGGTGTGAGGAAGGCGCGGGGTTGGCTGTCGGTATTGTTCCATAGTGATAAGAAGAGGTGTGAGGAAGGCGCGGGGTCAAGGTAAGGGTGATGATGCTGAGTGCTTAAATTTTCTCCTCCCAGCCATGGCGTGCCCATTAGCCCTGACTCCCCGTGTTCATGCTTGGGTTAACGCTGGATTACAGAGTGTGGCTCAATTCTGACATTAGGTGGATCATTTAGTAACTACGAAGATGAAAATTAAGTCATGTCTTAATTTCTTAGTTCGTGTTATAAAATGCTCCCATGATTAGTGTTTTTGTTATTTTATGTAAATTGAAGTAAATGTGATTTTTTCTTCTTTTGCTGTTGGTCTAATATCATGCTTGTGCTTAGAGAGTTAAAAAAAAAATCATTATTTTATTTGTCCCGTGACAAGTGACACACTGGGTTATTGAGGTGGTGGTGGCGGGGACGCTGGGAACGAGGGATGTAGACCGTTCATCACAGGTGGGCCAGATCACCTCAATGACGCAACTAGGGAACGAAAGGGCCAGTAATGGGAGGAAGCTGCAGCCATGGCCACCCCGTGATGGCTGTGTGCTATATGAATCCAATATTTTAATTTTTAATATTTCAAGACGATAAATCAATGGTGGTAAATTAAGAATATTATCAGTGTGCAACAAACGTGTCTATCGGTTGTCCTGGTGTACGTAATGGTGGTATGCAGTGTTGCAAATGTAATTATCGTAAACTTTTAAATGGTGGTGATGTAGCTTTAAGAGACATTTGAAATATACTCGTAACCGGTTTTAAATGTGGCCGTGTGGCCTAATGGATAAGGCGTCGGACTTCGGATCCGAAGATTGCAGGTTCGAATCCTGTCACGGTCGGAGTGACTTTTTGATTTTTTAGAAACAAATTATTTCGTTTCATCATGTCAGTGTGGCTTAATGGATAAAAATCGATTCACATCGGGAGGTTGCAGGTTTGAGTCTTGTTACGGTGGGCGCCATCGGACTCTGATCTTATTACTCTTTATTATTCTCTGAAGCATGACCATGTTATATAGCGTTGTGACTCTTTAGTTTTATTGCCGACACTCAGTAGTTACGTTGGGTGGAGCGGCTGCCACGTGTGCGTGGGTGTTGGGCCGCGCGTGCTGCTGCATTACCTGGGCAGCGGCAGCACGGGACGCACCCCTGCAGGACCAATACTGCCCTCACAGTAGTCAAGTGTAGGTCACTGCACATAATGTTTCCGTCTCTTCTCTACCTGACCTAGACCGTAACCTTCCGTTACTTGAAAGCTCATTATTTTCCCTTTAAGGAACACTCCAAAAAGCTGGAAACAATTGACAAACATCATGCTTCAGTAAAGAATTATGAAGATTGAATATAAACAATTAAGTATCAGTGGTTTGTCTTGAAAGATTAAATCTGCTGGAGGGATGAAATACATTAGCAGGAGACAGTTCAAGGGCGTAAAGATTTTTTATTTATTTATTTATTTACAGCAAAGGAGACAGATGGCAAGCTATTCCTAATTTAACAGGGGAAAGGGATGAGAGAGAATGAAGATACTTGACCTGATATGTTTGCTCTACTTATACGGTCACCATAATATCCCTCTTGACTAATATTAAACCTTTCAGTACAAAGTCTTGCTCGTGTGTCCTGCATACTTATACCCCTTGTGTAAGAACCCTCCTTACCCCTTCGCTAACTATCCAAATTTACCTACTTTTCAATTTCCGGAACGAGGGCGTGAAGGAGAAGAAAAGAAAGAGAAGGTTGAAAATGAGGAAAAGTAGAGAGAAAATATATCGTTTGAGAAAGATAAATATTAAGGGAAAGAAGGGGAAGCTTAAAGAGAGGGAAGAAAGAAGGACGATTAGGTTGAAAGACAGCAGGGAGATGAGAGGTGGAGGAGCTGCACCTGTGTCGTTTTGGGTGCACGTCAGGTCTCACGTGCCACATGAGTGTTCATCTTGCGGCTGAGTGACGCAAGACTCCGTACCCTGACGTGTCCCTGTACCTACCTGTCCCACGTTCACGTACACGAAGGCCGCTGCTCACACACACACACACACACACACACACACACACACACACACACACACACAAAGCCAGCCAGCCAGCCAGCAGGAACGTAATTAGGAGCAATTCTTAAGGTGGCTGCCTATCGTAACATATTCGGAGGCGGCGAAACCCGTTCATTGTGCGATATTAGGCACGGGAGGCGCCGAGGGGGAGAATGAACCAGGTGAAAGCTTGGAAAATCAATTGAATCAGAGAGCCATTACTGAGGGTAGATATAAAGCGTGGAGGGGCGCGAGATGGCAGAGGAAAGGGCGGTTACGGGTGAATGGCTGGGCGAATGTGGGGAAAAAATGCATGTCTGAGAGAGAGAGAGAGAGAGAGAGAGAGAGAGAGAGAGAGAGAGAGAGAGAGAGAGAGAGACCTATTGGTACTAATGAAAGGTCTTAGAAGAGTGTTCATATAAAGAGTTGATTATAGAATTCAGAGAGAGAGAGAGAGAGAGAGAGAGAGAGAGAGAGAGAGAGAGAGAGAGAGAGAGAGAGAGAGAGAGAGAGAGAGAGAGAGAGAGAGAGAGACTAAGATGCAGACACAGTAGGAGACAGAGGAAGATAAAAATGAAATATATATTGAAATTTTATGATAAGTGGACTTACTGTTTAAGGACAGACAAATTTAACTGAGTCATCAAACAGACGATAGAAAAACTGCATGTGCGATATCAACTTCAGTTGTGTAAATTATTAAATGAAGTATAAGCTTTGTCGTGACTGGTAAGAATTTGACATTATTAGAAAATATTTCGTATTAACAAAAAGTAGAGTGGCATTTAGCAGTTAGATAGATATGTTTGAGTATAATGGAGGGACACACACACACACACACACACACACACACACACACACACACACACACACACACACACACACACACACACACACACACACACACGTGAATCCCGACACTGGTCCTATTCACCAGAAAAAGTGGGCTACCCGCATGAGGATATTTTTACTCCTCTTGGGTTACGGCCGCGCGAGGGATGTATAGAAGGGTGACACGGAGACGAGGGTGTGGGTGAGAGGGTGTGGGTGCGAGGGTGTAGGGGGGAAGAAGACTGGGCTGGAGAGGTTATAGAGTGGCAGAGTCAGGTGGATAAAGGGGAAGGAGGCAGAGCAGGACCTCGATATATGAGTAAGGTGATGGCTTTGGTGGCAGAGGTGGTGGTGGTGACGGTGATGGTGTGTTAGGTTCATTAGTGGTGATGCAGTTTTGTGGATAGTGGATAAGGTGGTGGTGGGGTAGTGGTGACTGCAGTTTTGTTGTTGTTGAGATATTCCTGGGTGGTGATGCAGGTGATTGTGATATGTGGTAGAGGTGGTGGTGGTTGAGGTAGAAAGAATTTGATTGGGAAGTGGAATAATGCCACAACTTTGTTAAATATTATAATAAATATTACCATGAACACTAGCTACTACTACTTCTACTATATACTACATCTACTACTACTACTACTACTACTACTACTACTACTACTACTACTACTAAAATATAATAGTGAATGAAAATAATAATAGAATATTATTATTAATGTTGTTATTATTATTTTTATAGCAGTAATAGTAATAGTAGCAAAAGTAGTAGTAGTAGTAGAAGTAGTAGTAGTAGTTGTAGTAGTAGCAGCAGCATCAGTGGAAGTAGCAGTAGTAGTAGTAGTAGTAGTAGTAGTAGTAGTAATAGTAGTAAGCTATTTTCATTATTATTATTCATAGGCTTTTGCAACTTAAAATGCATTTCCATCATATGACACTTTATGATGTAGTAATGATGATAATAGACTCAAACCCAAAAACATGGCACTGGCAATATAATTAACACTAACGAGCGTGGAGTAGCGGTACACCAGCTGCAGTAACAGTAGCGGCAGCGGGGGAGCCGTGGGACTGCATCCTTGCCCGGGCACAGAAGCCGCGGCGGGGCGGCAGCAGCCTGGTGGGGAGACTTTAATAATAAATATAAATCTGCACCTGCAAATTGGCCCTCCCCTTTAAGGATGTTATGCGAAATTAACTTTGATCATAAGTGAGCTAAAAGACGGTGGGAGAGTGTCTGTGAGGGCCGGGGTGGCGGGGGGGCGCTGCTGGGCCGTAAGTGGCGTGGCCCCCGGTGGTCGTTAAGGCATCAGCGGGAGTGTCGGGAGGCGCCACTCTCCCGGCCTTACTGGCAGTCACCGCGGCCACAATTTGCATAAAGTGACTGGGGGCGGTATTGCCGCTACCCTGGGCGGCCGTAACCTTAATGGAGTCGTGAGGGTTCAATCAGAGACCTGCATTATACGCTTAATTTATCTATTTTCACATTTTACTCTGACGCTGAACGTTCCGGTGCTGATCACGTGTGCTTGAAAAAAAGGTCGGTAAATGGGACACAGAAAATTACTTCTCAGCAGATCTCATCGGGCTGTGATTTTAGCACTATGAGATGAAAGGGACGCAGACAGAAACGATCCCTGCCCACCGCCGCCACTCAAAACCCCCCACGTTCTGGACACCGTTTCTGGCGGGACATTGCCTCGGCTGAACAGGGGGAGAGTGAGAGAGAGGAAGAGAGAGTGCGAAACGGGTGAAAAGAGGGCGGCGACTGAGAAGGGGAGGCCGGGACGTGTATGGGCGGCGGAGTGACGTGTGGGGTGATTCCCATGCTAAGGTGATGGCCGGCCGTCGCGGCGACCACCTGACGCGGCGGCCCAATCAAAGCGAGGCGCCGGGGACTCCCTCGCCCGAACACAAAAAGTCAATCCCGGCCGACGACACGTAAAAAAAGCCGTGATTGAAGATCTGTTCACGCCCAGCCACTGACCAGGAACGCGCCGGGCTGCCAAATGGCTCCGGTGCCAAGGTCAGAAGCCCCTTCCTCCCGCCCCGCCCGGAGGTCTTTGCCCTTTTCCGGTAGCTGGAGTTGAGGGGACGTGGAGTCTGCCCGGTGACGTAAGGCGAGTGTGAGGCAACGTGACGAAGCGAGACCCCCACCCCCACCCCCCACCCCCGCCACCACCATCACCACCACCATCACCACCATGCACTTGTCCCCTCCACCTCCTGTCTTATCCCTCATTGCAACATGAATAAGCATATCCACCCTCTACTTCCTCCCTACTCCTTCCCCCCCACCCCCCTCGCTGCAACATAGCCCTACATACCCAAGCAGTCATGCCCTACCTCCTCAGCCCCACCCCCACTTCCCCCTTCCACCCTGCCACCCACACAGCCCTACCAGCACATGAGTCTTATTATACGTCTCTTTAACACCTACTTTTTCCACCTCCACCTCAGCTCCTCCACCCTCCCTGCACCTCTACTCCTCCTCCACCTGCACACTCTCCACCTTTATTCCATCCCATGTCTCTCCTCTACTTCCCTTTACTTTATTCCCGCTGCACTCTCCACCCCTCCACTCTCCACTATATGTTTTCTTTCTCCTCTCTACTTTGTCTCTCTTCCACCTCCTCTTCCACCCACCCCAACCGCCGCCTCCACCCTCGCACCACACAGCCCACCCCTGCACTCTCCACTCTCCACTACTATCCTTTTCCCCTTTCCACTTCCAACCTCTTCTACCCCTTCTTCCACCACTGCCGCCTCCACCCTCGCACCACCCAACCCAACCCTGCCCTCTCACCTCTCCTCTTAAGTACCTCTCTCCTTTCCCATTCTCCACTTTGTTTCTCTTCCACCCTCTTCCACCCCCGCCTCCACCCACGCACGCTCCACCTCTGCACCGCCCCATGCACGTGGCTAGCCGGGCGGACCAACATGTGTCTCAAGTTGCTCCAAATCTTTCATCTACAACACAAACACCTTGGCGTTCATTAACCTCTTGCAGCCTTCCCTAACCTCTCATAACCTCCCGCGGATCCGTCTTGCCTCCCCTGCATCCCTGACTTCCCCTGACCCTTCGTGACCTCTCCTGACCTCTCATGCCCCTTCCCCTAGCCTCTCGTGACCTCCTCTGACGTTTCTTGGCCTTTTGTGACCTCTCCTGACCTCTGATTCTTTGGTAACCCCTCTTGATATCCTGTGACCTCCCATGGCCCATCGTAACCTTCTCTGACCTCTTATCTTCTAGTAACCTCTCGACTTATTGTAACCTCTCCTAACCTCCTCTGATCCTTTAGTAACTTTTACACTTTTCTGGCATTCCTTGACCTTTTGTGACCTTTCCTGACTCTTGTGACTTTCCCTGATTCCATGACATCTTTGCCTTCCCTTGACCGAATATAATCTGTCCTGACCCCTCATAACCTTCCTTGACCGCTGGTGACCTCTCTGATCTGGTGGTCCATCAACCTCTAATTGTCGGGAGTAACCACGGTTTTCGGACGTCTTTGAAAGGCCATTAGTAAGAAAAATGTTGAAAGAACTAAAGAAAGAGAAAAAAAAGTAGAGAGAAACTATAAAGTGTGCACAAGGAAGCCCATAAAGCGGGGGCAGCAGCGACATGAAACAGAGTAACGCCTTGTAATTAACACACACACACACACACACACACACACACACACACACACACACACACACACACACACACACACAACCATCAGACGGAACAGAACATTAACCAAAACAATTATTGCCTCCTGACTCTCTCCCTCCGTGCCTGCCTCTCATATTTAAAACGAATGCGACTAGCAAGTTTTATTTCTGTCAGGTATTTAGGGCTGGTACAGTTTGGGGAGAGGAACCTGTGCGCTTGGCAGTGGCTGGCCTGTTTACTGACCGATTTTTTTTTTTTTCCTGTTCGTACCTACCTGAGTGGCGGCAGCGGTGACGTGAGGAGGGCGAGGACCTGCTGAGAAGAGGGAGGGAGGGAGGGAGGGGTGGTGAGGGGGCAGGGTATAGAGGGGGGATAGTGGTGTTGGAGGGAGTGTGGGGGATGTTCTGTCTCCCTCTCGGTGTGTGTGTGTGTGTGTGTGTGTGTGTGTGTGTGTGTGTGTGTGTGTGTGTGTGTGTGTAATGAAATGTACCACGACGCACATTCATCACGCCACCGACCCAGGAAACCCGTGGCGGCGAAACGACCACTTACATAATTGTGTGTGTGTGTGTGTGTGTGTGTGTGTGTGTGTGTGCTAGTTGTTTTTTCCTCCCTCCTCGAATAGGTTGTCGCGTTTCTGAGCTTTTTTTTTTTATTGTTCTTGTGTTGTCTTTCCTTTCTTCGATCGTTTCTCTCCCGCGTTGTGTGACAGAGGCTTGATTCCTTTGGCACAGCAGGAGGAGGAGGAGGAGAAGGAGGAGAAGGAGGAGGAGGCAGGAAAAACAAGTTGGACAAAAAAATGTGTCGAGTCTTAAAGTTTTATCTTGATATATAAAGACACGCTTGTCCCTGCGATGACTTAATCAAGGCTTGGTCATAGTGGTCGTCTCTTACAGGGTTTCTATTGCTTTTTGTGCTTATTTTTTGTTCCAAGTTTAGTTTTCATAATTTTTCTTCAGTATAAGTAATAAATCAGTTCCACTCCGCTATGAAAAGAAGTGACTCAGCGTTCAATAAACACAGGGATAGTTTCCTATTTGCCAGTCATGTTTTGGATGTAAAATTAACATGACGAGATCCTCAGTAGTAGAGCGCAGAGGAAGCAGGAGCTGAGGCGACACAAAGCACTTACACAGGCAGGCGTTTCGGTGTCAGGCGAGGGTCCGCTGCTGTCATCTCCCCAGACGTCAGCGTCCCTCGACACGGCGGCTGACAGGCAACAGGGCAGAGGCGTCAGGAGGCGAGCACTGAGTGGGGTGGTATCGGCGGTCGGGCGGGGTGCGGGGGCGTCTCGGGGGCGGGATGGGACGGAGGACAGGATTAGTCGAACAAGACATCGAAATGGCAGCAAATCGTGGAAGCTGAAGCGACGAGGAGCCGATGTTTGTGTTTGGGCATCAGCGTCGTCCTGCTTTTGTCTCCGCGCTGATGAGGGACTGATAAATATTTTTCTCCCCGTAATCGTACCGAGTGTTTAAAAATGTTTTGCCAACTTTTACAGGATTGAAAATGTTCAGCTTAGTAACTGTTTATCTCGTCGCGTTGTTTTATTCTTAAGGTATTTGGCGAATATTCAGGGCGTTGTGTTTTGTGGGGAAAACAATGCTCATCGAAATAATGATTTAGACGGTGTAAAAGTCGTCCGCTCCCTTGATGTTGTTGTTGAGAAACTTCAGCCTCAGTGTTAAGGAAATATATTACTGTAGCTTAATTGCCGAGTACAGTTCAGTGGCCAGGAAATTGTCAGGCTAGGAAATAAGGACACATCTGTTCGTGTACAGTTTGCATACCGACACAAGAGATATGTCACGCAGTTACGGACAGAAGACAGACAGGCAGAGTGAGACAGACACGGATGGAGCGAGACAGGTTGTGGTGAGTAATGAGAGGCAGGTGAGGCAGGGAGGCAAGGGAGGCGGGCCGGCGCTCAGCAAGTCATGAGTGATGGCAGGCTTTGGGAGGGCAAGACGGGGTGGCGGAGAGGGGCGTGAGGGATGGCGAGGCTGAGCATCGTAACGGCTTAGTGACCCACGGCAAGGCACACAGCGAAGCCCCTGCCTTGTGTCACCGTGGAGGAAGCCTTGAGAGCAGAAACACTGCAGTGGCAGCGTTCAAGTAATACTTTTCATCAAGGATACACAAGGGTATAAAGAGACCAAAGACAAGACACCAGTCGGGCTACACGAGGCCGCTCCTGAGAGTTATTTGTTTACTATCTGTCTTGCCTTGTGTCACCGTGGAGGAAGCTTTGAAAGCAGAAACACATTGCGGTTACAGCGTTCAGGTAATACTTTTCATCAAGGATACACAAGGGTATAAAGAGACCAAAAACACCAGTCGGGCTACACGAGGCAGCTCCTGAGAGTTATTTGTTTACTATCTGTCTTTCCCCATCTATAAATCAATCTAACCTCCATTTCATGCGAACGTTTTCAAAATTCCAAGCACGAGGAGTGAAGGTTGGCCGCCGGGCGTGATTGGCGGATGATCCCGGCTGATGACAGCACGTGGAGGGGCGTGGAGGGGAGCTTTCCAAGATTTTTCATTTGGAACCACGGGGCGAGATAAAACATATCAACAATATATCAAAACGATATGCTTAATTGTGTGTGTGTGTGTGTGTGTGTGTGTGTGTGAATAATTATTTTACATTTATTGATCACGACGCTAAATCACATAAAATTAGTATTTATGATGGCGGAGGTAGTGCTTTCATTATTTTCGGTATTAACCGGTTTAACTCAAAATTTCGTCCAGTCTGGTATTAACCGGCTCTTATGAAGTTTGGTTAATAATTCTCGTCCCCCGTCGCGTGTCACAGGTGCACAAAAGCGAGTCATTACCAGGGCCGCGTGCGGGGCGCCAGACGCGGGTTTGGGGCGTGAGGCCACGGCGGGGGAGCGTGGGTGCGGGGCGGCGCCGTGAGAGGCAGGGGATTAGGTGGCGCCAAGAGTGGGGCTGAAAAACGTGCACCATGTTTAAAGAGGCTGAGTGAAGGCTAATGTACACCGGCCCTGCCACGTAATGCATACATAAGATGCAAATGTATTTCAAGAGTTACGTAAAAGGACTAATACAGATGTTCATGACGTAACTTATGTATGAGGCGAGTGAAGCCGAGGGTGGGCGTTAGCTTAGCAGAGTTGTGCTCCACGCGTTGCCTTGATTTTTAACAAGACAACAGACGAGGTGGTGGGCGCGTTGGGCGGGTGGTGCGGCGGCCGACGAGACCCGGAGGTTGAGGGGCACAGCACCAGGAAACCCGTCAAAGCAGGCGCTGAAATGTCAGGGGTGATGCGCTGCACAAGGTGGTGAGGGTGGTGGTAGTGGTGAGGGTGGTGGTGGTGGTCAGGGTGGTGGTGGTGGTAACGATGGTAAGGGTGGTGGAGGTGGTGTTGGTGGTAAGGGTGCATGGTGAATGTGTCATGGGTGGTGAAGGTGATGAAGGCGAAATGCGTTGGTGTGGTGAGGTGTGGTAGGTGTGGAAGGATAAAAGAAGTAGAGATGGTAGTTATAAAAAAGGGAGTGGTGGTGGTGGAGGTAAGTTTTGAACAGCGGTGGATCCGAAAAGGAGGTGATGGTGGTGGTGGGTGAAATGAGAGGGTGAGAGGGGAGGGAAAAAGGGGTAAACAAGTGAAAGTAGTCATTACAAACTGCATGACTACAGATGAGGATGTGGAGAAAAAGAATACATGGAAGGGCCGGCTGGTAATAGAAAGCCTGGTGAGCAGATGACGAGGCTACCTGCTTTAGGGACATCATCTATTCTCTATTACGCTGCTGTGGACTGTTAAAAAAATGGAGAAAAAAAACTTGTGACGGGATGGTGTTCGTAGATGAGGAGGAGGAGGAGAACACAATAAAGATAAGAAGATAATCAGTAGAAAATAAAAAAAAAGTGAAAAATGACATAAGCATGAAAACGGGAAACGAAGGACAAGGACATACTAAGAGTAGCTTGAGAACGAGGAGAAGGAGGAATAGAAGAAGCAAGAAGAGAGAGAGAGAGAGAGAGAGAGAGAGAGAGAGAGAGAGAGAGAGAGAGAGAGAGAGAGAGAGAGAGAGAGAGAGAGAGAGAGAGAGAGAGAGAGAGAGAGAGAGAGAGAGAGAGAGAGTAACCCAGCGAAGGACCGTGAGTGTTGGCGGCCGTAATAAGAGCCGCACTAAACACCTTAAGACACAAAGGCGTTACCTGGCTTCTGTTATGTCACCTGGGAGCAGTTTTTTGTGTGGCTCTTTACCCCTTTCTTCCTTGCCGCACTGTTTTTGTTCTTGTTGTTGTTGGTGGTGGTGGTGGTCGGGGTGAGTACTTGCTTGTTTGCTTTTTCCCATCCTCTCTCGGCTACTCCTGTCTTCTATACTCTCTCCTGAAGTCCCTTAGCTTATACTATACAGGGTTTCCTCTATCTATATTCTTCCTGTTTTCTTCTCTTCCATGACCGTCACTGAAAAAAAAGGAGAGTTCGTCGTCATCAGAGTTTCTTGTCGCGGTGTTGTTGTTGTTGTTGTTGTTGTTGTTGTTGTTGTTGTTGGTGGTGGTGGTGGTGGTGGTGGTGATAGTGCTTGCTTGCTTCCTCTCTTCCCCTATACTCTACTCCTGTCCCCTCCTCTCCCTTCTCTTCAAGTTCCCTAACACTTACACTTTACATGGTTTCCTTAATTTAAGTTCTTCCTGTTCTCATCTCTTCCATGACCGTCTCTATATAAAAAAAAAAAATCAGAGTTCATCATCATCAGAGTTTCGAACATTATTTTTATCTCGCAACAATAGGTTTCAATACCCCTTTCTTCTCATTCTCGCGCTCCCATGCCCTCCCCCTCCTCCCCCTCTCCCCTCCCCGGCGCTAATGATTGGCACACGATACAATTTCCGAGGCAGGGGATGGGAGCGCCTCCACCCACTGCCTCCTTTCATCACGAACCCCTAAAAAAGACCCGCTGACAGCCATGATTCCCCTCCACCCCCTCTCACGCCTGCACCCACCGCCCATGCCCACCGCCACCACCACCACAGCCCCATTTCCTCCCTCTCCCTTCTCTCCCTCTCCTCATTTCTCCTACTCCTATATCTTCCTCTCCCTCCTCCTTTTACCCTCTCTTCCTTCTCCTTCCCTCCGGAACAACCCCTTTCCCCTTCCTCCTTTACTTTCTCTTCCCTCTCCCTCAATTCTCCTATTTCGCTTCCCATATTTTCTAAGTTTATCTCCTCTTTCTTTTCCCCTTTCTTTTTTTTCCCTATCCTTCCAGCACACTCTCATTGCCTCTACCCCACTCTTCCCTTCTCTTCCCTCTCCCTCATTTCTTTTCTTCTTTGTCTCCTGTATCTTTTCAGTTCATCTTCTCTTTCCTTTCCCCTCCCCATCTTTCTCTTCCCATACACCTCAGCCCCAGTTCCCTGCCCTCTCTCTATTCCCTTCTCTTCTCCCCCTTCTCCCTCCTTCCTTCTTCTCTACTTTGCCTTCTATATCTTCTCAATTCATATCAGCTTTCCTTTCATCTTCCTTCCTTTACCTTCTCCTCCACCTCCCCCCCCCTTGCTCCGTTCTCTTCCCATATATTTCCCTCTCCCTCATTCCTTTTCCACTTCGCTTCCTATAGATGCTCAGTTTCTCTTCCCTTTCCCCTCTCTTCCCCTCCACTTCTCTTCCGACCATCCCCTCCTCTTTTATCTCATTTTCCACCTCCTTTTTCTTTCCCTTTTCCCTCTCCTTTCCTTCCCCTTCCTCTGCCTTCCCTTTTCTTTACGTTTCATTTCCTGCCTTCTCCATTCCCTCGGTCCTTCTTATCTTCCCCTTCCTCTTCCATTTCACATCCCCTGCCGTGTCCTGCCCTTTCTCCTCTTCTCCCCTCTCCTTCACCTTTTCTCTCGTCATCGTGCAGAAGGTATTAACTCTCTTCTTATGTATTTAATGTGTTTTTTTCTGCCTTATTGATTTGGTTTTGGTCAGTGGATACCAAGTGTTTTGTGTGTTGGAGGTTAAAGCATTTTCTTCCTTTTACGTGTTTTTTTATCTGTAAGAGTTATACATTGTTTATTTTTCTTAGCCATTGACTTGGATGCTAAAACGACCTATATTCATTAATTCTACATCGCACTGCACGTTCAATTTCAGTATAGTATAAATCGCTGCTGATACTACTAAAATTACCGCCATCACCACTTAGTATTCCTCTCTGTCACATCGTTTCCGCTAGCCATAATCACCACCACCACCACCATCACCATCACCACTACCCCTACTACGACGTTGGGCCTCTCATATTCGTTTCATCATATGTATCAGCTTCCTCGTCGAGCCGGCTGCACACACACACACACACACGAGCCTCGCTGCCCACCCTTCGCGCGTCACACCCTGGGCGCCGAAAAGCTTAGCGTGCGGTGGTTGGAAGTGAGATAAAGTCAGCATCTGTCAGCATCTGCCGCGAGAGATGGGTAATGCCGGGGTTGTAATGTGGAGGAGGAGGTATCGACTGCTCGCCTCGATGCCCCGATAAGGGAATGAGGGTGGAAGAGGAGGAACTCGGAGGAAATCGGCCCCGAGAATGACTTCGGCCAGATGTGAAGATGACCTCGGGTGTGGCCGCTCCGCACGCGATCCGCCTCTCTCCCCGCGCCGCTGGGAAAGCCAAGGAAAGCAACCAAACCTCCTGGGCTCATATTCTCAGACGCTTTCGGCTCACACTACAAATATTTCCAGAGGTCACAAAAGGAGATTACTTTGCCAAACTTTCACTAGGCTCATAAAACTAACCATGGGAAAAGCCACAGCCTCTACGAAAGCCTTATCAAATGCGTGTGTATAAGCCTGAAATGTCTGAGAGTGCGGGCCCTGAGCCGGTTTCGTGCCTGATGCCGGGCTGTAAGGCACTTAGGGGAGGGACACCTGGTGAGGCCGGGTTTGGTATGCTGTTTGTTGCTGCGCCGTGAGAGTCTTGCGGGGAGGAAGAGGCACTGAGGGTGTATATGAAGGGACTGTACTAAAGGGCTTGTTGGTGTTTATTTTACTGTTGGTGTTGTTGCTCTTCTTCATCTCCCCTCTTCCATGATTATTGTTTTGTTCGTTTTCTTGTTCTTGTTCATGTTTCTCTTCTTGTTCCTTTTGTTTTTGTTCTTACTACCACTACTACTACTACTACTGCTACTACTACTACTACTACTACTACTACTACTACTACTACTATTACCACCACCTTCACCACCTTTACTCCGACCTTGATATTTCTTTGCCATTATCAGTAGGTCTACCTGTTGGTGTCACTAGAGCCATCAGCAGCCTCCGCCATCTGTAAGTCGACATTATGATATGAATAGATGTATACTTAATGAGGGTGTATAGATCATCACCAGCAGCGTCAGCCACACCACCCCCGTCACCTGCTCGTCGGTGCACTGCAGGACAAAGGCCGCGCCACACTTTCACCAATCAGCTCGGTCTGGCGTTCGTCTCCGCTAATTCGCCACGATGAGATTTCGGATCCTTCTTCTCTCTTCCGCTCTTTGTATGCCTCGGTTTCTCTTCCATCACGGGCACGGTGCACTGTCAATCCAACTCCCCTCCTCCTCCCCTCCCCACTCCTTCGTCACTCATTCCCGTGCATATGGTGACCTGCTACTGTATATTTTTTCTTTTGGCATCCACTTATTTCCGGGTTGTCGTGGATATCCCTCTTAGAAAAGGCATTGTGGCTTTGCTATTATTTTTATTATTATTATTATTATTATTATTATTATTATTATTATTATTATTATTATTATTATTAGTAGTAGTAGTAGTAGTAACAATACCAGCAGTAGTAGTAGTAGAAGTAGTAGTAGTAGTACTAGTAGTAACATTATCACCACCACTAACATCATCATTATCCCCCATCATCACTGCATGCACCCACTACAGTAATATACTTTCCCTTTCCTTGACAGACTGACGAACAGTGATCGCGTGCACAATAACCAGCCTCGGACTCAGGTGGTGACTCTGGAAGTGACGATCGACATCAAAAGTGAGCGAAGGACTCGAGTTACGCGTTGCGCCGGTAACGTGACGCTGCATGGAGGCGAGGCACGGCACAGTGTAACCCTCCACGGCCCGCCTCTCCTCACCTCGCCTCTGCCCGCCGCCCGCCCGCCGCGCCGCTGGGTGTCGCAAGAATGAGGCCCAGACCAGAGCCATAGAATAGGAGTGTGTGGCCAACTCGATAATAGGCGCTATGTTGTAATCGAAAGAGCCGCACGAAGTTAAAGTTGATGCTGATACAATAATGTTTTGGGGGCTCTAGGAATCGTCAGAATCTCTAATAATCAACTTAAATTTCTCACGGCTCCTTTGGTAACAGTATGACGCTTGTGATCAAGCTGGCTAATTTTTTCTATTCTGTGGCTATGTGGGGGTGTGGAAGGCCAGCTGGAAGGCCCTTGGGTGTCTGGATGCTCTGGGCCTCCTCTGTGCTCGTGACGCGGCGCCCACCAGCGTGTCTGCCGGGCTGCATAAGGACACCCCCAACCCCGGCCACCGCCTCGCCACCCCGCCGCGCCGATGACAACAGGTGGTGAGTGTGCCTGAGTTTGTGTATTCATTTTTCTTTAACACTGATCCTCCTCTCCGTGATCTTACTTTCATGGTCCTGTTCGTGTTCGTGTGTTTTGATGTGATGCTTTTATTGTGTATTATTTGGTGTATGTATGAAGGTTTTAAGGTGTAGTTATTCGATACCTCAAAGTTAATATTTACTCTTGGATGTTTATACTGTGCTATTTATGTATTTGTGTGTGTATGCATAAAAAGAACGAAAGAACACACACACACACACACACACACACACACACACACACACACACACACACACATACAGAGAGAGAGAGAGAGAGAGAGAGAGAGAGAGAGAGAGAGAGAGAGAGAGAGAGAGAGAGAGGGGGGGGGGATAAGAACTCATTTCGTGGAGCCAAATAAAAAAAAATAAAAAATGCGCGCCCTCCAATTAGTCCCCGTAGACTCCATCTTTCGGGATCAAATCATCAGCCGGAAAAAAGAGAGCGAGGACGAAAGAAAAAAAGAAAAAAGCGAAATACCGAGTCAGATTGCTGAGTCGATAATTCCCACTGAGCATTCAAGCGGAGCACCGAAGCTTCACTCATTACTGAAAGGCAAAATATTTCTTCTTTTCTCTCTGTCCCTCCTCTTCCTCCTCCCTTCCCTCCTCCCCCCGCCCTCAACCCACACCCCTTACCTTCGTCCCTCCCTATTTCCCCCACCCTTACCGCACACCTCCCTCCCTCCCTCCCTTCCTCGTCATCTGTTCGAACCCGTGAACAAAACAGAAGAATGTGTACGGTATGTATTTTCTCCTCCTCTTCATATTTGCCTTATCTCTCCACCTTTTCATCGCACATTTCTCATTAACTTGTTTGTCATGTCATTTTCACGAGAGGGCATTTAATATTTTTTCTTGAGTGAGTCCTCGTTTATTTGCCTTCTCTTTTTCATGATTCAGCGCTTCGAGTCGAGTCGGGTTGGGGTTCGAAGGCGTGTGAACTCTCCTGACACCAATTTGCCAGGAACTGGACGACCCAGATCTCGAACCAATGTCTAGCTGTGTGTGCTTAGGTGTGTACTCTGACGTGTGTGTGTGTGTGTGTGTGTGTGTGTGTGTGTGTGTACGGGGGCCAACAAGCAGCTGAAATTGAATGTTTACCTCCCAAACGTATAAACAGCTAAAACCTTTTATTGCCTCTCCCTCCCTGCCTCCCAACACCTGCGTGAGAGGTGGGGGGAGGCTGGAGGGGGGAGGAGGTGATAAAGGAGGAGAGGGAAGGAGAGAGAGAAGCGGGGAGAGGCTGGAGGAGGGATGGGGTTATAAACGAGAAGAGGGGAGGAGAGAGAGGGGGGTAAGTGTGAAGAGGGCCAGCTAGGGGGAGTGGAGTAAAAGAAGGGAGGCGAGAGAGAAAGGGGTGGGGGGGGGTTATGGGAAAGAGTGACAGGAGAAGGCAGGAGTAGGTGTGAAGAGGGCCAACTAGGGGGGATAGAGAGGAAGGGAGGTGAGAGAAGGGGGGTATGGGAAAGTGACTGGGGAAGAGAAGGGGAGAAGATGAAAGGAGGTAGATGAGAGGGGAAAGAAGGCAGAAGAGGGTAGATAGCAAGGTAGTTTGAAAAAGGGGAACCGGTAGGGATTGTATAGGGAGGTTCGGTGACACAAAATGTAATGGAGAAGGAGGGTTAAGGGGAATGAGGAAAGAGGAATGGGGAAGAAAGGGAAATGCAGTAGAGAAATGATTAAAGAACGGGGGCAAAAGGGCATGGAAGGTGTAGAAGGCATGAGGGAATTAAGGAAGGGGGTAAATGAATGAATGGTAGGAAAGGGAGTGTGGTAGGGAGAGTAGGGAAATGGTATATAAGAAAAGAGGATACCAGATGGAAAGGTTGCCAGCTAAGGGGAGGATGGGTAATGGGAGAGAGAGAGAGAGACACGTAGTATACCGGTCTGTGAAGCACGGGTTCGCTCTAAATACCGTAAATTTAATGGAGAACAAATGTTGGAGGAAAATGTTGCATAGTCTTATAAGTCTGATGTGCAAGATACGAAGGACTATTAACATTTGGAATCGTGAATCTCATTATACGGGGTCATGAAAAGGTATGAAGAGTGTGTGTGTGTGTGTGTGTGTGTGTGTGTGTGTGTGTGTGTGTGTGTGTGTCGCTGCAGTGAGGGACGGGAGTGAAAGCATGGTTTAAACACACACACACACACACACACACACGATTAATTACCTCACAGGTGTTTCGTGTCACCTTCTATGGCCAGGTGTGTGTGTGTGTGTGTGTGTGTGTGTGTGTGTGTGTGTGTGTGTGTGTGTGTGTGTGTGTGTGTGTGTGTGTGTGTGTGTGTGTGTGTGTGTGTGTGTGTGTGTGTGTGTGTGTGTGTGTGTGTACCAGAGCCTTTCACTGGGAACCTTTCGTATAAATCATATTCTCAGTAACTGCTTAATGAATGTAACTATGTATATTAACTTGTTTTTATTTCGAATGCTATTAAAGACATATATAAAATTAATAGGGAAATAAACACCGCAGTAGGTTGAGGCCCAGAATTAGTCAGTTATTGAGGTGCAGTAGAAAAAAAATTAAAACTGGTCCACACACACACACACACACACGCACACAGACAAAAGGAGACGCTCCCGCAAACAATTTCTCTGCCATTAAACATGCATCGGGGCGGCAGGCAGACTCTATATAGTATTTATACCACACGGCGAGGCTTTTAAATTCACGTCAATACTTGTGCAAATCGACGGGATGGTGCTTGTGTGTGTGTGTGTGTGTGTGTGTGTGTGTGTGTAATTCACCATGGCCTGATCACGAGTTGGACT